>NW_016158414.1:98198-128279 GCF_001687245.7 Rhagoletis zephyria | reverse complement strand
TTTCAATATTTCGAAATTTAGAGGACGCTAATTTACTCGAAATTGTTACACCCCGGCTTACATGTAGCGGTAGCTTTCGTAAGGTGAAAACATTTATTTAATACTTGCGCCGGGTATTTAATGTTCGGCTCCGCCCGAACTTAAACCTTACTTGTTTTACATTATTTTATTTACTAAATCTGCTGCTCTTACCATTTGACTTGCTGAAGTCGTTTTAATAAGTTGCTCAACTTTTCGGCGCTTACTCTTCTCACATAAGCCTTCATATTGCACCTGAGGTCGACCTTTGCTAGTACTCCGTCTCTGAAATTTAATTACCGTTTAGTAAACAACAATATTTTATTTATAAATAACATACTTCATTAAGTGGTGGAAGTTGGATATTATTGCTTAGTATGACATAATCTTCGAAATCCACATCCAATCAAAGCGCTTCTTCTTAAAATAAGATTTAACTCGATTACATGCCACCTATTTCCGCTGAAGCTGTCGCTCAATGTTATTTAATTTATATTTAACTTTTTTTGTCAGTAAGTGGGATTGAAAATTTATGCATAAGAACATTTAGTAAAGCTGACATTAGGGGTATTCAAGATCCGGTGCATACCATCTAGCATGGTGCATAGATCGCATTAATAGTATGATTGTCGTTGTTTCATGTGTTCAAACAACAACAAAATTAGCCAATCATGCTATCTATGCACCATGCTAGACAGTATGCCCCGGATCGTAAATACCCCTATTGTTTCACAGCGATCGCTACTTTTTGAAGATAGCCAGGCTCCGAAAAATTCGTATGACACTACATAAAGTTAATTTTTTGAAAGGCATGTAGACAATTGCAGCTAAATTTTATAAATGTCTCAATACATACTCTCAACTATATACATATATCCAAAAAATCTCCCTCAAAAAGTGGCAAAACACTTTTTTACTCTACCAAAGCTTTGTTTTATAAAAATGTTGGTAATCCAAATCACATTCTTTTCAAATAACGGTGCAAAGGATACGAAAAACAAACCAAAGAAATTAAAACTTCAGCTAAGTTACAGATGACTTATACTTACCAAAAATATTAATTACGCACCCGTTTGCTCCGGGTATTGTGTGCACGGAGGGACAGACCGATAAATTTGACTTAATTGATTTTTACAAGTTTTTATTTAACTTTCTATACCTGCATTTATGTATGTATTAGGGCATTCTTTCCATGTCCCGAAATCCCAGGATTACAGCTCCGGTATCTCGAGATTTGTACTAATTGTACCTAATTGAATCAGAGTGAAAGTGAAATTGAAAATGAAAAAATTAATTCAAGTGCATTTGACATAAAAGCGAGAAATGCAGAAAATTCGGGTTTACACTGAACATAAGTCAGCAAAAAACACGATTACCACAGAAACGAAAGTGGAAACGAGCTAGGCGATGGGAATCGCTTACCCTTTCACTTCAAGAAGGCATTATTTTGACATGGACATGTCATTGGTCGTAAGCCCTTACCCGCAGCATTACATACCTTCGAACGAAGGGAGAACGCATGGATAAACAGAATCCAGAGAAGCGAACAAAGAATGCCTTAACGAGAAACTAACGTAGAATGCCTAGATAAGTACATACTTATTTATATTAAAATGAAATCAGAAAATGTCTTAAAAGATTAAAATTAATTAAAATTTTTATAAATCAGTTTTTATACATAAATATGTATGTATTTAGGTATTTAGATTTTACTTAAAAATCGGTATGTACATACATGTATATTTAATTAAGCTTAAAATTGTACTTCCCTAGTATTTTTTCTAACTGGTTTGGGCTTTCACTGCAGGGTATGTATGCATGTAAATATGTGCAAGTAAAACATTTTGAAACCTACTCACCGATATACGTGCGGGCAAGTATGTGAGCGTTTGCATAAATCTAGCTTAAATGAATTGCAGCATGTGTGCCGTTTGTTGGTCATGGACGGTGCTACGTGTGACAGTCACATACGCATAGCAGAAATATTCTCATTCAGGACGTTTTTGGTACCCTAATTTAAATTTAAGCGCCACTAAATGATGCTTCATTGTCATTTTTCTAATTTGAAAATGAACTAATTATGTCTTAGCTTTTGAGGATTTGTACATATCAAGTTTCGTGAAACTTTTGTTTAAGTAGATTACATTTATATAAATTCTTGGGTAATTAATCACATAAGAAATGTATAGAAAATAAAGGTTTAAATTTACTTTCACCGTTTTCACATTGAAATTTTATTCGACGAATGCAAATATTGTTTAAAAACTACATGTATTAGTTAGCCTTATGTCATAATGGAGGACAATATGCCCGGGCCGGTAACGTAAACTTATTTCAAGTCTGGAGTATTGTTGGCATCCAGTAGGCATGTAATGATAAAAAAATTTCCTATAAAACACCATTAATTTATGGCAATTTTATATTGATGACGGTGTGTCACTCATTTTCTTCCATACGAAATACATATGTATGTGTAGTCGACAATTTATTTATATGGAGGCAAATGCCAACACAGTCAAGAAAAAAAATTGCCAAAAATCAATGTTGTTTTGTAGCCATTTCAAGCCTGTATCAAAAAGAATAATGAAGCAAAGTTCAAATTTTTGTAGTGGTCACCCTATTTACTGGACTTAAATTAAATGGAAAATTCATTCATTACTTAAAATGTCACTCACTACATTACAAAAATACCAATATATCAATATTGCACACTAAAAAATCATTCTAGGTGCAAAAATAGTAAAACTGCGTTTTAAGTTTTTCTCTCTTTGAAATTTGAAATTTACGATTAATTCAAAAAAGTTTTTAAAACATTCAGTGCAATGTAGAATAACAATATGGGTATCAAATAAAAGGGAAAATTCTTCAGAGTTAAAAAAGATTAAGATTTGGTACATAAGAAAAAATATGTATTGAAAATGTCCTTTTAAAATTGTATCATGGAAAATTTGCAGTATTTGGTTTTGAAGAAATTATATGATAAGAACGAATATACACATGGCTACATCTTCTAATTTGGTCTTTATAACTTTCTTAGCTAACACAAGTAAGTAAGTTTAAGTTCGGGCGGAGCCGAACATTAAATACCCGGCGCAAGTATTAAATAAATGTTTTTCACCTTAACGAAAGCTACCGCTACATGGTAAGCCGGGGTGTAACAATTTCGAGTAAATTAGCGTCCCTAAATTTCGAAATATTGAAGTTTCAAGCATTTATGAAATTTACCGTTATATGAAAAGCGGCCGTAATTTTAGTCCGGTTTCAATAGTTTTCGACGTTTCAACCATACCGAGTTTGGCACAAATTGCAAGTATCAATTTCTAATAAATTAGCTTTAATATTTAGTGATTTATCGAACATTGTATATTTCTCTAAATTACCGTTATATGGAATGTGGGCGTAGTTATTGTCCGCTTTTAAAAATTTTCGGCCATTTGGCATACTGTGCNCAACAACTGTGCCAAGTTTGGAAGAAATTGGTGCAGCGGTTACCAAGATATACACATGTAACCATAAGTGGGCGTGGCTACGCCCATTTTTCAAAAATTTATAATATTCTTATTTTTCGTCTAAAATTTATTGTAAATGTCAATTTTGAGTGTATAATCTTCAGTAGTTACTAAAATATCGCAGTTTTCGCATTTTCAATACCAACCTACCTTGGGTTAATGAAAACCTACGTACCAAATTTCGTTGAGATATCTCAATTTTTGCTCGAGTTATCGTGTACACGGACGGACAGACGGACGGACAGACAGACATGGCTTAATCGACTTCTCTATTCATTCTGAGCATCTATGTATACATTTGTCTATATCTATCTCGATTCGTTTTGGCTGTTACAAACAACCGTTATGTGAACAAAATTAATATACTCTTGTGCACAAGTGCGCTCGGATATAAAAAAATCAAACTTGATCGTACATAGTCGTGCATGGCGTATGAGTCNACAAAAAACCGTTATGTGAACAAAATTAATATACTCTTGTGCACAAGTGCGCTCGGATATAAAAAAATCAAACTTGATCGTACATAGTCGTGCATGGCGTATGAGTCACATTACTTCCTGTCCATACATATTTCATACAAAAAATCATTGGACATTTTCATTTGACCATTCACAACACAACTTTTGTATTTATCCATCGTTTTTCTTCGCTTAAAGCGTGTTNTTCACAACACAACTTTTGTATTTATCCATCGTTTTTCTTCGTTTAAAGCGTGTTTTTTTTATAAAAGAAATTACTTTAATACAAATGATAAAATGTGATTTATTTCATTCACAACGTAAACTTAAAATGAAAATATCTTTGCAAGATTGCCAAAAACGGTATATATGCACATACATATATAGTTCTGTAATCTAGGATTCAAATTTAACTTTTTATGTCTCAACATTTTTTGTGTAATTTTAGCGACCCTAAGGTTTTATTGGAGTAATATTTTTCAAAAAAAAATGATTCTTGTAAAACTGTATAAAAGGTTGTGACATATCTGCAATAAAATACGTGTACACAGTAGTGGCTAAATCTGTTATTTCCAGTACTTTGAAACCACGTATTGTTCATATAAAAATATCGGCAATTCTCTATAATGCTCAACAAAAGATAAACTTACCGAGAGTTTGCGAGATAATAGCCTATAAATTTGCCGAATAGCCCTTGTTCATATCTACTTATGAACAGCAACACGCATATCTATACATGCATGTATGTGCATACGCTTGTGTCCATGTATTGCATTNGTATATATGCACATACATATATAGTTCTGTAATCTAGGATTCAAATTTAAGTTTTTATGTCTCAACATTTTATGTGTAGTTTTAGCGACCCTAAGGTTTTATTGGAGTAATATTTTTCAAAAAAAAATGATTCTTGTAAAACTGTATAAAAGGTTGTGACATCGCATATCTGCAATAAAATACGTGTACACAGTAGTGGCTAAATCTGTTATTTCCAGTACTTTGAAACCACGTATTTTTCATATAAAAATATCGGCAATTCTCTATAATGCTCAACAAAAGATAAACTTACCGAGAGTTTGCGAGATAATACCCTATAAATTTGCCGAATAGCCCTTGTTCATATCTACTTATGAACAGCAACACGCATATCTATACATGTATGTATGTGCATACGCTTGTGTCCATGTATTGCATCATTGTAGGTACAATCGCAGTATATACGTATATTTTGATGTAAGTATTCAAGTGTACGCATATGTTGCATGCATCACAGGCATATTGTGCCACGCCTTGATGCAAAGAATGAAATTAAATGTTTAGGTAAGGGAAAGCAAACCATGCGACTCAAGGACACTTATCACTTGGGTAAGAGCTTACGTTTATGTGCAAAGCCAAAAGTACGAAATATGCATTGTATTTTAAATGTCAATATTAGAAGCTCGGTGTTTTCACTTCATAACGGGCTGCTCATCCATGGTCCGTTTTCAGCCCTGATAGCAGTTTTGGCGTCTAAATCTCCCTTCTAAGAACTTATACTTGATTATTGCCTAAACAATTTTTTTATTACGAATAACCCTAGCCATAGTAAACATTTGAACTACATTACTCCAATTTGATCTATTCAAACAAAAAGTAGTGAAAGTGAAACGAATGGTTTCGGGGCCAGAAGCGTTCCATATTCAGCAGTGAGCGCTCCCTTCCTAATTTCACACTTCATTGTATTTTAACATTGGGTGTCATTAGAAAGAAGTGCTCCCTTGCTCCTCCCAAAGAAGCCCTTGGTGAGCGCTTCAACTAAAGCATTTAAAAAGCGATGCATGCCAATTTTAATTTTTATATTACATTTTTGTTTTAATAAATAATGGTTTTTGTAAACCCGTTGAAGGCTTTATTAAGTGTACTTATTGTTTTTCTTTTCTATGTGTTATACATACGAAAATGCATATATTCATACATACATGTTTGTACATAAATTAAGAGTTTTTAAAAGAAAATATTTTATGTTATTACTCAAAATGATATTTATTTATTTATTCTTCATATGGGACCGACAGAAAAAAAAAATCATTTTATTTGACATAGTCTAATGTACATAATAAATATCTTCCTATGCTTATACATTCAATTATTAACGCGCAAGCTGAAGTGACGTAAACGAGACACCTTAATTATAAAAAAGGTCAACGGAAAAGGAGTGGATAAAGATATAATTGAGGAAATCGCTTCAAAGTTCCTCCAGAGACCAAAGTTAAAGCGAAGAAAACCAAAAGCAAAGGGAAAAAGATTAACTATATTTATAAAAGCGAAAATGTACATACATACATATACATTTATAAATACGGCATCTCATCTTACTCGCAATAAATTGAGTAAACAGCCATAAAATTAAAAAAGACAAAAACAACTTTTAAAACTGGTGTTGGTAGGAAAACAAAAGCTCGAGAAATTATTAGCGTTCATAAACTTTTCGAAAGCGGACCAGAAGTGAGAAGGAAACTAAACTAAATCTACTGAGGTGTACACTCGAGTAACATTTGCTTTAATTTTTTTCCCCGAGTTTAGTATTTGTTCGCAATTTCGTTCAAATAATGGCTTGACGCTTGTGGCACATTAAGTTTTATCCTAAACATGCAAACTCATACTTTTGTAAGAACCTTCCTGAGATTTTTTAATGGCCATGGGTGTGATCTAAGATTTGACGGCTAACGTGTGCTTGTATTGCGCTCCTTCTTATTTGAAGTGTGTGTACCTTCTTTTGATTTTTTTTTATGATATCTTTTCTCACTCCCTAAAGCAAGCCAATTAATTTGGTTGCACAATCATCGTTAAAGAGAATACTTGCACCGGAAAAAACTGCCGACCGTGGGTTTTTATGCTGCTCTTGCATCTATACTGAGGAATTTAATGCAATTGCCTTTTTATGCGGAGCAATAAAAAAATTTTATTAGCTACGCTTTCAGCGATTCTACTGTAATGTTTTGCCATGTGAGTCGCAAGAACTTGTGTTGAGTATTTGATGCCTTTTAACGGTTCTTTATGCTGCGCTTTTATAGAGCGCACTTTTCAACCTTAAAAGCGGACTTAGTGTGATCTTTTTATTCCACCAACGCTTTTATTTCGCCTTTTCTATTCTTCGCACACTGAATATTTATGTACCGCTGAGCGTTGTCCGATAAGAAGCTGCTTATATCCCTAAGTTTTTTATACGTTCACAGCGTTTTTTTTTTGTGGCGCCAATTTCGCAGCAGACACGCATTCGTCTTACTCCAATGAAAGTGTGTGCGGTGGAGAGAAGAGTCGGAGTGAACAAGTGTGAAACAAAGGGAATCCTGAAAGTGTTAAGTCCGCCACCCAAGTTTCCTGAGTTTACGTTGGGTGTGTAAGGTCGTAAATTTCTGTCGTTCGTAATGTTTCAGCAGGACGTTTGACTGAGATTAGCCTTAAGTGACAGCTCAAGTGGTTGACCTGCGCCGCTACGCTCTGGAAAATGGCGAAGAAATGCAATCTGAGTACATGTGCTTAAAAAAATGTTATGTAATTTTCATTTCGACTCGGCTCTATGGTTCATTTGGCTGAAATGCATATATGGTTTATAAGTGCAATAAAATATCCTTTTTATTTTATTACTGTTTTGAATTATTAATGTTGATAAATAACGGCATCGATGTAAGTATTTATATATAAAACTTGTTTAGCCCTTGGCAGATAATTGACTATTTTGGGAATAGATTCTTCCTCCGAAAATATTGATAAATATTTGTTTTCCGAAACCTCATTTATTTCTCAATTTTAAGGATAAGGCCTTTTTATTTTCTTGATTGGCGCTGTAACCGACTACGCGATTCTGGCCGAGTCCAACAAAGCACGCCAGTCATTACTGTTCTGTGCCCGCCTGGTTTTAACACCGGGTGCTTAAATGCATGATATGTACTGCACCTTGTGCAAAAATTTCCTTCATTCATTTGTGCACATGCACTTCTCAGCTGCCTGTAGTAAATCTTTCTAAAGTTATAAGTTGATGGAAATACAAATTATGATCGGCCTAGTCTGATGCATCCTCCGCACAGTGCCTCCGGAGTTTTGTGCGGACTCTGCGTGGGTTACAATCATGCCGGGGTGGTAACAGATAAATACCATTGGGCACAGTGCCAACCCACTACTTTTTCATAAATACATACATGCTAACATACTGGTCTCTCCTCTCACTGATTTATTCATGGTAAGTTATGCAGAATCCGCAAGAAACTCAGGAAGCATTTTCCGGAGGATGTATCACACTAGGCCGAGCATCGGTTATTTATTTACTTAAAAAGGTGGACAGGCAGTTGTGGCCAGTTGTAACTATGTGTAAGCACCACCCCTGCATGGTTGGAAGCCACGTTTAATTTCTTGCTATGTGCTTTTTAAACTTCATTTCCTTGTACCTACTATGAGCAATTACCCCCTTTGAGTTCTAATCTCCTTTTCCACTAGGCATAAACTGCAGTTAAGGCTTGGTGGAAATGAACTATAAGTAGTTGTACCTTTATAGGACATGTTCGAACGAAAAAGATATCAGTAGTGGTATTAGTCGCATAGCCATTTGCTGTTGAGTCAACCCTTATTACTTGCATTTTTTGCAGGGAAGTAATCAAAAGTTTTTTCTCAGTGTAAACGTGTCTTTAATTCAGGGATAGCGGCATACTTCATAACTAAAAAGTCTTTTGAAAAATTCGACCCTTAGGTGTTGGATACATACCAGGGTAGCCAACTCATTTTTGAGAATTCCCGATTTCGACTAAGAAATTACCCGATTTTGCCCGAAATTCCATAAAATTCCCCCATCCATAGATATCTCCTTGTTTACAAAAAAAAATGTATTTTTTTCGATATATTGCTGGTCTTTCTGTTTATTTTATTTTTAAATGTGATTCGTCTACGTATTTATAACCCAAACTAAACGTTTATAAAGTTGTTTAGCAAATAAAGAATAAAAAATGTACATATAATATTTACATACATACAGTGATCGAAAAAAAATTTAGTCTACAAAAATGTTGACCAGTTTTCACAGTTATTTTTTATACCCGAGCGCACTTGTGCACAAGGGTATATTAATTTTGTTCACATAACGGTTGTTTGTAACAGCCAAAACGAATCGAGATAGATATAGACAAATGTATACATAAATGATCAGGATGAAAAAAGAAATCGATTAAGCCATGTCTGTCTGTCCGTCCGTCTGTCCGTCTGTCCGTCTGTCCGTCTGTCCGTGTACACGATAACTCGAGCAAAAATTGAGATATCTCAACGAAATTTGGTATGTAGGTTTCCCTTAATCCAAGGTAGGTTGGTATTGAAAATGGGCGAAATCGGACTTTAACCACGCCCACTTCCCATATAACGGTAATTTCCAGAAATACGAAAACTGCGATATTTTAGTAACTACTGAAGATAATTCACTCAAAATTGATATTTACAATAATTTTTAGACGAAAAATAAGAATATTATAAATTTTTGGAAAATGGGCGTAGCCACGCCCACTTATGGTTACATGTGTATATCTTGGTAACCGCTGCACCAATTTCTTCCAAACTTGGCACAGTTGTTGGCCTTGGCACAGCATAAAAAACCGCCGAAACTTTTTAAAATCGGACAATAACCACGCCCACATCCCATATAACGGTAATTTAGAGAAATACAAAATCTTCGATAAATCAGTAAATATTGAAGCTTATTTATTCAAAATTGATGCTTGCAACAATTCTTTATCAATAAATACGTTTATGGTAAAAGTTTGGAAAATGGGCGTGGCACCGCCCACTTATGATCACATATATGTATATCGGTAACCGTTCTACCAATTTGTACCAAACTCGGTGTGGTTATTGTGCTTGCCACATATAAGCAAAACGTTGAAAATTATTGAAATCGGACTAAAATTACGGCCGCTTTTCATATAACGGTAAATTTCAGAATTGCCTGAAACTTCCATATTTCGAAATTCATAATTTCGAATTTTGAAAGTTCTGTAGCCCAGTAGCTTCTAATAGAGCTCTAGATATCCGGGTATCGAGCAATGCGAGTAGCTCGATACTCGCTCGAAAATCGTTCATTGCTCAACTGCTCAAATGCTTATTCAAAATTTTCGAGTTTTTGAAATTGTATTTGTCAGCAGCTGCTTTCTAATTCATGTTAAATAAATTATATTATTAAATACCAATGTAACAATCTTTGCATTATACATCAATAATTTGGAAAATTTGAAAAGTTGCTACCAAAAATGTCAATATAATAAAAAAAACATTGCTCAAATTACTCGAAAAAACTCGAATTGCTCGAGCTCATGCCCGAAAATTTTCGAGTAATGAGCATTGAGCAAGTGTGCGAGTACTCGCTGCTCATATACCCGGGCTGTTTGAAAATGTGCGAACAAAATCGAAAGCTCTAGTTTCTAATAAATAAAGTGCAAGATTCAAGCGGTTAAAAATTTTCGTTTTAGAATTTTTTTTCCTGATGGTGTTGCGGTTTTCTTCCATATAAAAATTAATTGTGTTTATTCGTTCTATGAAAGCAAATGCGACATAATCAGTACATTTAGTTGCAGTTGCATTTATCATGCAACCTTTTTAACTCATTATGAAATTTGTGATCAGCCGCTGTGGTGTAGTGGTAAGCAGTGCGCACTTTCACTCATCAGCACCTGGGTTCAAGCCCTGGTCAAAGCAACATCACAAAAAAACAAATATAGAAAAGGTTTTTTCTTAACAGCGGTGGTCCCTCGGCAGGCAATGGCAAACCTCCGAGTGTATTTCTGCCATGAAAAACAGCTTCTCATAAAAATACATTCGCCGTTCGGAGTCGGCGTAAAACTGTAGGTCCGTCCGCTTTGTGTGACAAAATCAAGGCGCACGCCACAAGTCGGAGGAGAACCTCGGCCAAACACTAACATATGTGTAAGCGCGTATCTATTATTATTATTATGAAATTTGTGAAGGAAAAAAGAAAAAATTAGTTAACACCTAGATCTGCACAAAAAAGCAGTAAATCCCCCGATTATCCACGTAAGCTTAAATTCCCCACAAAATATGGTCATTTCCCCGATTCCCCACGCAAAGTAAAAATCCTCGCAAATCGGAGAATTCCCCACGAGTTGGCTTCCCTGTTACATACATACTATTGGGTGGTTCACAAGGTGTCGTACTTGTTGTATGTTGTAAAGTTTTTAACGGCTAAATAAATGTTTAGAGGACTTGAAATCACCACCAACTATTTTTTAATTGTGTGAAAATTTATGTTAGCCTACGAATTCCTTAAATATAGTTTTAGCCGTTTAAAGTTTATGACATACAACAGTACGACAGTATACAACACCTTGTGAACTCCCTATATGTATTTGCATAGTCATATTCAATTCCATTAAGCTCATGTCTGAGATACACTAACGTTCCTACATACTCATGCGGAGTATATACTTTTCATATACTGTGTTCATAAAGAGTAATTAAAGTACATATGTCTAAATACTTACGCGTCATCAGTCGTTTATTCCCCCGCCACCAGCCGACCTGCGGTTGAGGTCGTGTGTTCCAAACTACACACTCTGCTTTCAGTGTCTGACGCTCCTGCATGGGGCCAATGATGGAACCATTCTCAATGCGATCGCCTTTCTCATCCAGGATCACAACCTCTGATGGTGGCACTGCTCAGTCAACAACAACAACCAAACAGTCGTATGCAAATTACGCCAATCGTCACGGTGTTGGTTGTTTGTGTGTGTGTGTGTGTGTTTGCGAGTGGGCGTGAGCGTGTAAGTGTTTTACGCGTTATTTAAGAGTTGGTATTTCAAATGATGTGTTGTGTTTTACCGAGTGTTTGTGTGGAATGGATGCGTTCGGAGCAGGATAATTATAGTTTTGAATTTATTGTTGCGTTGACGGTGGATTCAGTGTTTTGAGGGTTGGTTTTTGCAGTAGTTGTTGTTGTAGTTGATTTTTTTGTGTTGATTCATTAAAGAAAAATTTGTGAATTTGTATAGCCAAAATTAATAATTAAGTTTATCGTAAATCTTGCGGAATTTTATGTATTAATAATAAAATAAAAAATTTCAAAGAAAAGAAATAATAATTTTGAAGTTTTAGAATTTTAAAATAATATACATACGTGGAATAAGTTATGAAAATCATAAGCCACTAAATTTATGAAAATCAATTCACAACTGAAACATTAAACGAAATTGCATATGCCAAATGAAAATAAAATCGAACAAAACTAAAACTAGTTTATTCCAGTTGAGCTATACAAAAATTGTGATTTTTATAAAAATTGTTTTGTTTAGTAATTTACCAATATTTTCTACGTATTTGTTTTTGAAAAACGGTTGGTTTGCATTTAACAGTTTTTTTGGTTGTTGTGAGTTTTAGCAGTTACAAATAAAATTAAAATTGTCAAAATAAACAAATTTAGGGTTATGTTGTATGCACACATTTCATTTTGACATTCATTTATTTGATTTGATTTAAATTGGTTTGGCGGGTGTTAAAGGCGTGTATTTTTTTCATTATTTAGTATTCATATAGCATATATGTATATTTATTTTTCATACAAAAATATTTTATTTGCAGTTTGCATATACAAATCCATGGTGATGATGTTGACGAGCGTTTTTTATTTGTTTTTTGCAGTAGTAGTAGTAGTAGTAGTAGAAGAGAGCGGTGGGAATGGGGTTTATCAAAAGTACAATCAGTTAAAAATCGCATGAGATTCAATTTTGTTGAATGAATAACGAAAAAATATACACAATTTGTAAAAATTGCATCAAAAACTGAGATCATAGAGAGGCGTAGTAAAAGACGAATAGTAACTCAAATTGGTAATGAAAAAGCATTCAATTTTTTATTGAGCAATAGAACGGGAAGTATGTAAATATTAAAATTGGATGCAAAGCAAAGATGACTGACATGTTTGATTAGTACTTGCGAACAGAAAATTATTAGGTACTGTAACAAGCGCAAAATGGACATAATTGATTTAGTGGCAATGGAAAAGAAAATATATAGCATTTATGAAAAGATGAAAGAGTTTGTTAGTAACGCTGCGCTGGAAAATTCATTGATTATGAGTGTGGAGCGAAACAGTAAAATTGACTACATGCTTGCACGAAATATTAATATTTTATTTTTCAGGCAATCTTGATCTCCATAAAGCAAAATATTTAGTTGTTAATAAATTAGGATTCTTTACTTAAGAAACATTTTTGAGATATTTAGATTTTGGAATACGAAATTTCCCGAATGAATATTTCACAATATTTTATCACAAATAATTTCAATATATTCATTTACATCGACGATTTAGAACAGAGTATGGGGCGGTGGGGATTACAAAATTCCATTGAAAAATTATTTTTTAAACATTTCTTAAATTGCAAAAAATCAATTCAACATGTAAGACGCAAAGCCAAAAAATACAACAAAGAACTTTATACAAAACCAAAATATATGAACAAAAATTGTATCTATATATATTCTATATTCCAAAGCAGCCAAGGCAACATGCAGTTTGCTTTTTAAAATAATTGGCTTCCGAAGAGTCAAAAAGTAAGCATAAAATAAAGAAAAGCGAAATAATAAATTAATAACCAAACTGAATATGGATTATCCAATTCAGCAACAGAGGCAAAACATTAAAATGAGCCATGCAAAAAGCAAATAATTAAGTATCAAAAGAAAGAAGTAAGATTAAGTATTTACGTTAAGTATTTTATTGGTCAAAGGATAGACAATTAAAAATTAAAACAAAATTTTCTTTAGAAGAGCAAACGGGAAACTATTTAGCTTACCTAAGACATTCAACTCGACCCGATAGCCGTTGAAATTATCACACGTTTCGATTGGTATAAGAAATGTTGTATCACAAAGATATATATCCTCATCAGCTATTTTTAAGTCATTAATTACTAATCTAAATGGATTTTGTTCCACGGTGACTCTGCAAGGAAGAAAAGAAATACATATACAAACAAAATTTAAGTTAATTAAAAAAAACAGTCTGGAAGTGCTTAATTAATTAAAATTTGGCAATATAAAATTAAAGGCGCGTGTGCATTTTGAAAACTTAAGCTTTTCATACATACATATGTATCTATATATTCCGGCTTTTTATAAACGAATAATTTAAACATAAAGTTTATAAAGTTTCTTAGGTCGCAAGGAAGATAAATGGTCAAATTTCGTCAAGCCATATACATACATACCTAATGGCAATATCCAGTTTGTGGAAGGAATGCAACCCTATTTTTCTGTATACTATTTCCACATACATAATGTGAGGAACAATAACGCTTGAGACCAGCTTTTCTTCGTGTCTGAGGGTACAAAAAGTGAGGATACCCTTAGGCAGCGCAGCATGTAGTACATTTTTCCGACAACTAATTGATTTGTGGTCCTATCGATTCAGCTTGGAATTTATAGTAACACCCAGGTTTCTCACTTTGTCAACCAATTAAAGCTTTACAGTACCAATATAAAGGTGAATTANTTTTTGAGATATTTAGATTTTGGAATACGAAATTTCCCGAATGAATATTTCACAATATTTTATCACAAATAATTTCAATATATTCATTTACATCGACGATTTAGAACAGAGTATGGGGCGGTGGGGATTACAAAATTCCATTGAAAAATTATTTTTTAAACATTTCTTAAATTGCAAAAAATCAATTCAACATGTAAGACGCAAAGCCAAAAAATACAACAAAGAACTTTATACAAAACCAAAATATATGAACAAAAATTGTATCTATATATATTCTATATTCCAAAGCAGCCAAGGCAACATGCAGTTTGCTTTTTAAAATAATTGGCTTCCGAAGAGTCAAAAAGTAAGCATAAAATAAAGAAAAGCGAAATAATAAATTAATAACCAAACTGAATATGGATTATCCAATTCAGCAACAGAGGCAAAACATTAAAATGAGCCATGCAAAAAGCAAATAATTAAGTATCAAAAGAAAGAAGTAAGATTAAGTATTTACGTTAAGTATTTTATTGGTCAAAGGATAGACAATTAAAAATTAAAACAAAATTTTCTTTAGAAGAGCAAACGGGAAACTATTTAGCTTACCTAAGACATTCAACTCGACCCGATAGCCGTTGAAATTATCACACGTTTCGATTGGTATAAGAAATGTTGTATCACAAAGATATATATCCTCATCAGCTATTTTTAAGTCATTAATTACTAATCTAAATGGATTTTGTTCCACGGTGACTCTGCAAGGAAGAAAAGAAATACATATACAAACAAAATTTAAGTTAATTAAAAAAAACAGTCTGGAAGTGCTTAATTAATTAAAATTTGGCAATATAAAATTAAAGGCGCGTGTGCATTTTGAAAACTTAAGCTTTTCATACATACATATGTATCTATATATTCCGGCTTTTTATAAACGAATAATTTAAACATAAAGTTTATAAAGTTTCTTAGGTCGCAAGGAAGATAAATGGTCAAATTTCGTCAAGCCATATACATACATACCTAATGGCAATATCCAGTTTGTGGAAGGAATGCAACCCTATTTTTCTGTATACTATTTCCACATACATAATGTGAGGAACAATAACGCTTGAGACCAGCTTTTCTTCGTGTCTGAGGGTACAAAAAGTGAGGATACCCTTAGGCAGCGCAGCATGTAGTACATTTTTCCGACAACTAATTGATTTGTGGTCCTATCGATTCAGCTTGGAATTTATAGTAACACCCAGGTTTCTCACTTTGTCAACCAATTAAAGCTTTACAGTACCAATATAAAGGTGAATTATATCAGAAAATAGGATCTTTGATTATTGATCATTTAGGCAGAGGAGGTTTTCAGCAGACCACTCAAGAATCGAGCACAAGTCCTCATTAAGCTTAATAGTTATATCCTGNATATCAGAAAATAGGATCTTTGATTATTGATCATTTA
The DNA here is from genome assembly GCF_001687245.7 of Rhagoletis zephyria. Taxonomy (NCBI): domain Eukaryota; kingdom Metazoa; phylum Arthropoda; class Insecta; order Diptera; family Tephritidae; genus Rhagoletis; species Rhagoletis zephyria. The sequence goes on along the minus strand of NW_016158414.1, from coordinate 112,343 downwards.
GGCAGAGGAGGTTGTCAGCAGACCACTCAAGAATCGAGCACAAGTCCTCATTAAGCTTAATAGTTATATCCTGGACCATGCTGATATGTTTAAAGATATATATCTAATTAAACATCAGTGTAAGCACGTATACAAGCATTTGATCAAGAGTTGAAAACATTGTTTATAAAAATACTGTAGTAGAGGGGAGGACCTAGAACAGACCCATGCGGTACTCCATAACATGTGCCTGCCAATTCTCAAAAAGGTGTTGTCGACTTTTACTTTCTGCATTCCGTTACTTAAATAACTGTTTCGTTGTTTTACTGCATTTTCACCAAATCCAAAATACAGTGCAATCCGGTTATAATGAACTCCACGGGACCGCGTCAAATTGTCCATTATAATCGAGTGTCCATTTCATCAGAATACAATATTTCTAAATAATAAAGAAACAATGTACATTTATACAGATCAAAAACCAACCGTCANTCAGCAGACCACTCAAGAATCGAGCACAAGTCCTCATTAAGCTTAATAGTTATATCCTGGACCATGCTGATATGTTTAAAGATATAATATATATATATATATATATATATTATATCTAATTAAACATCAGTGTAAGCACGTATACAAGCATTTGATCAAGAGTTGAAAACATAGTTTATAAAAATACTGTAGTAGAGGGGAGGACCTAGAACAGACCCATGCGGTACTCCATAACATGTGCCTGCCAATTCTCAAAAAGGTGTTGTCGACTTTTACTTTCTGCATTCCGTTACTTAAATAACTGTTTCGTTGTTTTACTGCATTTTCACCAAATCCAAAATACAGTGCAATCCGGTTATAATGAACTCCACGGGACCGCGTCAAATTGTCCATTATAATCGAGTGTCCATTTCATCAGAATACAATATTTCTAAATAATAAAGAAATAATGTACATTTATACAGATCAAAAACCAACCGTCAAAAAGTTAAGTTTACTTCCAGTTAGGAAGTTTAATTTGTCAGCAACAGTGACTAATTGCCAACAATAGTCCTAGGAAAATTGGTTCAAGTCAGAAAATAAACTGTCAAATTTAACTGCATTGAAGTCACGGTAATGGAAGGTCGTATTTGCATCAACATTATGACATAATTTATTTATTTAATTTAGAGTTAAATGTATGAAAAATTAAATCATGATCGAAGACAAAGGACTACTGATCAAATAGTAGAAACGGAACGTGGAAAGGGGAAAAATAAAAATATCTAACAAACTCAGACTCTCGCGCATTACAAGTAAACCTAGTGGGATTTTTGTATAAACAATAAGCATAACATTAGATGCAATGTTGAGTCAAGGGTTAATATGTTTATACTAAAATCACCACAAACAATCAAACTATCGTAGTCAATTAACTGAGCTGAAAGTTCTTCAAAGAAAGATAGATAAGAATAGTTTTTAATAGGATTGTACACACATGACAAAAGTTTTTAGAATAACTATCGGACAGAACAACAGATAGAAACTCAATTTAAGACATAGAGGAACGACTTACCACCTTAAAAACTAAGTAATCTCTACAGTAGATAGCTACACCACCCCTGGTTTACCTAACCGATCAATTTGGAACATCTCGTAATTAGGGGTGGAATAGAAGCGGTTCAGAATATCGACGTTTAACCAAGTTTGTAATACACAGATGATATCAACAGAAGATTATTCAAAAGGACTTCTAGCAAAATCTTATTTTTCAACGTTCAGACTTCGAGTATTGCAGTGTGCACTTTTTGATGTCATCTGCATGTTTACACCGCACCTTTCAGGGCTAGTTTCTCAATGTCTGATTAACAGTAACTGCAGGTTAAACATGGTTATCGACGTGATCGACTCAATAACATATAATAGGGAGTCGATAACGTCGATAATGATGTTTAACGTGTAGTTAGGGTTAACCGGACATTGAGAAACTGGCATAACAAGACAGTATAATCAGCCGACATTTCAATGGTCAACGAAAACAAATGTACAAACAAGCAACAAACGAATACAAATAGGAGTGCGTATGTTAATATTCAGCTTATCAGCATACGTGAGGTGTAGTGTTGGGAAATATCGAGTACATTTGAGGATCGAGTTCTTTCGCATCGATACTTTGAAGAATTTGGTATTTTTAAGAGTACTGAGTACTTTCTGTTAATATACACATGTTGGTATCATTTCAATGCTTTGTGAAGAAATCTCAAAAGCTGCCAGCATTATCAAATTATTATATTAAGTGCAAATTACGTCAAATGAACAGCTAACTTTACTGGGTACAAGTATTGCACTTGAAAACTATTGAACCTTCAAATTGAGTACAATAATTTCAAAATACCGGTAAATGTAAATAAAACTAAATACTTTTAAGTATCGGCACTTAATATTAAGTACTTTAAATCGATCCTGAGTACATGTGTCAAAGTGATGATTGGAATAGATTATTTTTGAGTACTGAGTTCTTTCGATTTATTTTGTGAGTTCTGGGAACTTTCTTTTTCTTTCTTTTAAGTTCTGAGTACTTTCGAGTTCTTTTGTGAGTACTGCGTACTTTGGAGTATCGATTCTTTTAAAAATCGACTGCTGTCGATCTTTTTGAGAATCGAGTTTTGAGTACGTTTGGTATCGATACTGCCCAACACTAGTGAGGTGGTTTTAAAATTGCCTAGACAAAAAGTGGCAGAGCAGTAGCAATATTAATACAGAAACAGAGACAATTTAATTTGTTAGAATTTAAAGTACTGATTCTTTACCTATTCGCAAACTCATCTGAGACGCTTGTCACATTGCTATCGCCCAGCAGCATCGCTGCAATACGATCGTCTCCCTTGAACCAGTTTATCGAATGCAGATCGCCACATTTAGCTTTGTTTACCGGACAAGGTATCACCACCGATTTGCCTTCGTGTTCGCTAATTGTTTCATCTGCAAAAGAGTAAAAAGAAGTTATGTAGCTTTAGAACAACTCTAAATTGTATACCGTAGTACTTATAATAGGCGATGCTTAAGCTGATAATTACCATTATATATGCATGCATTTATTAGATACTAAATATAATAAAGTAAGTTGTTGTTATTTTTAAATTAAACTTTTTGCATTGTGACATTTCTCTTTTAACCACCAATACTTTTTTAAGTCTTATTAGTTTATAATATGTGCATAAATAAAAGGATATGTCATTTCCACAAAAAAAAATAAAATAAAATAACGAATGAGTTTATTAAACATATCTTAAAATGTTAAAAAATAATCGCTCCCTAGCGGATGAACCGATTTGTATCTGCGTATTTATCCTTTTTTTGTACAACTTTTACAAATTTGCTCAGAGGGTTGATAAAGTTATGCAGAAATTTAAATTTAAATATAAATATGCCCTATCTATTCGGTTATTTTGAGCCTTCAGAATGTGAATCAGGAAGAAAAATAAGGACACAGTAGGCACACACCCATGCAATAAAACAGATTTGTTAAAGAGAAAATATGTGGCAAATCAAACACATCCTTTTCATACTCTACTGACTACGGTCACATAGGAAATAAACTTTTTTATACACAAAAAGGAAGTTTTACATTTTTGCCTGCTTTTCCCTTTTCTTTTGACTTGTGTTTATCATTCGCTGCGTCCGTCTACCGCATGACACAGATAAGCTGCGTATAATTTACTTTGATTTCATACGTAAAATTTATACAATTCCAATTGCCAGATAAAGATGGCAAAATGAACTAAAAGTGAAAATAAATGCAACAAATAAAAGAAACAAGTGGCTGGCAAAGTGAAGCTAAAGTTAAATTTTCTCCATAACGAGACTATCAGTAGCAGTAGTATTTTTTTAGATTTACTTATTGTGCCACTGTGTCATGTGGTGGTGAATGAAAGGGTTGTGTGAAATGTCGTTAGTCATAAAATTCAAAAGCCTTAGTTACGAAGATACACATACTTGCAATTGTACGTGAGGGAAACCCCTGCAGGGTAAAAATAAACTTCCTTTTCACCTCGCAATTAACGATATGTGTTTTTTCGATACGACGTAGTATGGCCTTTGCTTACGTTTTCGGATGTACAGGTTGAAGTGTGCAAAAAGTCGATATATTTTGACCACTCTTGGCTATTTTTCTTTTGTTTATTTGATGCTAATATTATTCCTATAAAAGTATAGCACATTAAATAACCAGCACCACGTAAATCTACATTTCAGACTTCGTACAAAAATTGTGAAAATTCAACAAACTTTAACAATTACACCCAAAAATGTAAAACTTTTTATTCAGAGTTTTTACAAAATTTTAGGTAGGTATGCAGTTTTATAGCCCATTAAATTTTAGTGGGTTAAAGTGCAAATTTCAAGACGCATTGATTTTTAATAATTTGTTTTTGCTGAAGGTGCTAGGCATATGTAGGTGCATAGCCTTTTATAATAAAAACGTGTAACTTCCAGCGTTTTAATTCATATATTTGTGTAAATTAACAACTGATGAACTTAAGTAAGTTTAAATTTTTTTTATAATATATGAGGAAAAAAGCATGAGGAAAGTTTTAGTTCGTTTTACATACAAATTTTTGAATTTAGTATTAAATTTCCCTACAAGGAATGCAGCTTCGCACATGTGTATGTATGTACATAGGAGCATATGCAAATTTGAATAGTTTTCTGTGGCGTACTTATCTTTAAATTTCTTCAAATTTTTATTTGTGTGCTATCGTTTTTGCGCAAAGTTTGGCACCAGAATAATAATCCGTAAAGCAAATGCCACAAAAAAGTCAATAGCGAGATTAGAAAGAGGAATTGTGGGTACAAAAATGTGTTTTTTTTTTATTTTAACCAAATATTTTTATACTCGTATCTGTTCAAAAATTTATTTATGTGTATAAAAGCTTAAACAGACGGCAGCGTTGATCCGGACTAACTAGGAATTAATCCGGATCAACTGCAATTAATTCCCGAGTTGATCCGGATCAACACTGCCGTCTGTTTATGCTTTTAGGGCGAGTAAAATTTTTTTGACTATGCGCGTATAGCATAGGAGGATTCTACGTGCAATTCTAAGCAAATTTGCCAAAGAAACCATGGGTTTAAAATCAATTTGGAGTTTGCCAAATTGCGAAAATAGGTTCCCAGGGAAATTTGAAAATTTTCACTTTTGCGCTCTGTGGTGGAAGTTTTTAGAAAAAGCTAATTGCAGAAATGGATTCCTCATACCAAAAACCCCTTGTAGCATTTTTTATTCAAAATTTAAGCACTTATTTACGACACTACAGCAAAATGCTAAGAAACTTATTTTCGCAATTTGGCAAACCCCAAACTGCCTTCAGACCTATCGTTTCTTCGGAAAATTTGCTTAGAATCACATGTAGAATCGTTCTGTGCTATACGCTCATAGTCGAGAAAATCTCGCTTACAAATTGACCCGCACTAATGTATATGCTTTAAGATCTGCTTAAAGAGGCGCAGTGCGGTACAATCGTTTCATTTGTGTCGTAATTGATTGAATTTCAGAGAACTGGGAAAACTCTAATTTTGTTATTTGGTTTTAGATCTATTGTATTTAGTAAAAGAGATTTTTACTGGTTTCTCAATATGTTAATATGTAGATATATTAATTCCGTATATCGAATTGCATTTTACTGGTATTAAGACCTTCACCATTACTATGAGTTCAGCTTGAAGGAAGAAGAGCAGAAAATATTCCAAGATACTCAGAATATAAACGGCCAGTAAGTAATATTACCAAAATGATTAGAACCAGCTAAGTATACAAGGATAGACACTAGAAGCAAATTCAGAATTTTAAATCTCTCCCCCCTAAGGATTGTTCTATACCGAAAAAATATACCCCTGTAAAAAAAAACAATTAGAGGTAGCTCAAAGTTTTCCACGCATTTTATGTGGGAGCAAACAACTTTTCCCTAAAAATGGTGTAGAATTCTTGATAATAAATATATTTTGTTCAAAAAAATCTGTTTCTCTTCAGAAGACTTCAAATAATAATTCCCAATTATCTCTTTAACCATTTTTTAATACAAACTATTTTTTAGAGTCCTCCAAAATCCCCCAAAAATGCAATGAGGCGACCTATAAAAATCGTAAGTATTAAAATATGGTAAAATAAACAATTACAATTGACTATTATTATTGTAAGAAACAGAGATTTTCAAGATTCCTATATAATTTGCACGTAAATTTGTTTTTTTTTTCATATAAAATACATTTATTTTTTGATCTGGAAATAAAAAGAAGCAGGGATATATATATTTTCGATATAGAAAAATCCTGGTGGAATAAGAGCTTTACTTTTTTCACATTCATCTTGGAACCACCCTAATAAACACGTTCCTTCTCCCACCATTGTCACTTTTTCCTTGCTTCCAGGAAGCGTCGAAAGCCACCGTCGTCGGCCAGTATCTGGCCATGACCATATCTCCTACTGTGTTAAGTGCTTAATATTCAGATGCAATGGTTGCTGTCTTTTTTGTTTTAAAAGTGTACCTACCTAGAAAATGCAGTGCCTTCATTGCTGTTCTTATAAGTGCATTATTTATTTGTCAGATTTTAAGCGACTGATCTCCTCATAAGCGCTACCACTTATAACATACTCCATATATACTCGTACATATGTATGTATGTAAATATCCGGTTCATTCAAACTGGAGAAAAAATTTACCGCACATAAAGTACTCATTAAGGAAACTATTTTATGTAATATTCGCATCCTACCCCCATACTAAATAAGAACATACATACTTATGCATATATGTATGTGTGTATGTTTGGGTGTGTAACCCAAATTTATGGTTAGCAAAATGATAACGAAAATAAAACATATTTTCTACAATTCCTTCTTTCATTCAATGACGAGCGCGAGCAATATTTTCCAAAGATCTTACTATTTTTGTTGATAGCAAATAGCAAACAAAAAATAAAAATTTTTTACCAAAATGTCTGCTATTCAATAGAAATCAATCACTCCGAACATTCACTGCTGTAAAGAGGAGAGATTCTATATGCAAGTATATTTCAAATGCGTTTTAACATTAGTTTTATTTTTCTACAGTCGGTTCATAACCACAAAAATGAAAATAAACGCCACTCACACAAACCTAGTGCATATGTACTCTGCAGAAAATCTCACTAGCTCAGAATTAGAGTAGAACTTGACCTTTTGCCGACACTACTATTTAGTTCTAGTTCAATACCGTTCAGTTTTACACGGCACACAATTGTCGCCCAGTGCATTACTTTGCAGCTAGTTTTTGACCGGTTCCGTTTTGGACAGTTTTTTTTTTATAAGAAAATGTTTTTAAAACAATTAAAATTCATTAAATCTGAAACTCACAGCTGCCTCCACCGTGATTTCAACTCGTGGCCAACGATGCTTGTCTCGCTGAGCTACTTTCATATTGTAAAAGATTTTGTACACTTACATCGCAATTTTCCACTCTGCAGCCGTTTTACACTAGTTCAGAGATGGTTTTGAAATATGCAGTTCGGAACTAGCGCTTTGTCAGACTGTCTAAATTTTACTGCAGGGTACTTAAATGCGTACATACATATGTATGTATGTACAAATATATATCTATAATAACCCACTCATATCCACCAAATACCTAGCAAAACCAGCAGATAAACTTAATAGAGATAAAAATCAAAAAATAAAATAATAGCAATCATGTTTAAGTTGAATGGTCGGTTGTAGAAATTGAAAAATATTGTGTGCAAGGACGCAAAACGCAATACATTTGTTAAATAAGCAAGGACATACAAACTTCCAAATTGGGTTTAAAGATGGCAACAACAACCAGAGGAAGTTATGTAGCCACAAGATAATCTAATATGGTCTCAGATGTAACCAACAGTTAAGAGTCAACGGCGAGGCAGCCACTACAAAGGCAGATGGGCGGACAACATGCTGGCAGATGGACAGTTGAAATCCGCACGTATGTACATACATACAGGTACTATATGCGTGTGTCTACTTACATGCATGTATATATGTGCGTATGCTCTTGGCAAATATGGACTTGAGAATACAAAGATTGCAGTAACATCTGCGACAGCCGCTAAGAGTTTGTCTTGTTCATGAGATGGACGGTCACTCAAGCTGAATGGGTTTGGTTAAGTGAATGGACAGTTTTATGGCGAACAACTCTCTTATGCGGTAAGCATATGTACATACGTACAAGTAAATAGGGAACTATAAGGATTTCAAAATAACATGGTCTATACCACGAATACACACATGTACATTAGACTGCATCACTCCCCATACAAAAAAAAATCGGTACTATTTTTCCATTGGAATTATAAAATCTATTATATTTTAAGACGTCCACCAAAATATTTCGGAAAAATATTAAGATTTAAGTGAGCTGGACCGATTTGAAAATACCTCCAAAAATGGAGTTTTTTATGAATAAAAATAGTTTTTTAAAGATTTTTTTTGAAAAAATTCCCTCAAATGGCAAAACGGTTTTAGCTTAAAATATTTGCATAAAAATATTTAAAAAAAAAACGAAAAAAAATTTTGAACGGAATCGTAATGATGAGATTTTTGATGCTATTTTTTAACTTTATTCAAAGATTGGTATAGGAAAAACTTGAATAACTGAACCTTAACTCTTCCGATTTAGACTTAGGAGGTGTCATTGGAAAGGTATTTTCTCACCCTTTTTATTTCTTTGCTAATAAACTCATTCAAAGGATGGAAGAGAAAGGTAGGATGAACGAACGTCATTCAAATTTGACTTAAGATGTGTTGCTATTGGAAATACAAGATGGGACACGAATGACGTTTTTTTGGCCAGAAATAAAAATAGTGTGAAAATACCTTTCTACTGAAATGCCATAAGTCTAAATCAGAAAATTTTTGGCCCAGTTATTCAAGTTTTTCGTAAACCAATCTTTGAAAAAACTAAAAGACAGCATCAAAAATCTCATTCTTACGAATCCGTTGAAAATATTTTCAAATATTTTTATGCAGATTTCTTAAGCTTAATCTAATTTGTCATCTGAGGGGACTTTTTTCAAAAAGTTCTTTAAGAAACTATTTNGAAATGTCAAAGCATACTGAGCATCTTTCTCTTTGACACCATGTCTGAAATCCCACGTGATCTGTCAAATACTAATGCATGAAAATCCTAACCTCAAAAAAATCACCCGTTACATACATACAGGCACTATATGCGTGTGTCTACTTACATGCATGTATATATGTGCGTATGCTCTTGGCAAATATGGACTTGAGAATACAAAGATTGCAGTAACATCTGCGACAGCCGCTAAGAGTTTGTCTTGTTCATGAGATGGACGGTCACTCAAGCTGAATGGGTTTGGTTAAGTGAATGGACAGTTTTATGGCGAACAACTCTCTTATGCGGTAAGCATATGTACATACGTACAAGTAAATAGGGAACTATAAGGATTTCAAAATAACATGGTCTATACCACGAATACACACATGTACATTAGACTGCATCACTCCCCATACAAAAAAAAATCGGTACTATTTTTCCATTGGAATTATAAAATCTATTATATTTTAAGACGTCCACCAAAATATTTCGGAAAAATATTAAGATTTAAGTGAGCTGGACCGATTTGAAAATACCTCCAAAAATGGAGTTTTTATTGAATAAAAATAGTTTTTTAAAGATTTTTTTTGAAAAAATTCCCTCAAATGGCAAAACGGTTTTAGCTTAAAATATTTGCATAAAAATATTTAAAAAAAAAACGAAAAAAAATTTTGAACGGAATCGTAATGATGAGATTTTTGATGCTATTTTTTAACTTTTTTCAAAGATTGGTATAGGAAAAACTTGAATAACTGAACCTTAACTCTTCCGATTTAGACTTAGGAGGTGTCATTGGAAAGGTATTTTCTCACCCTTTTTATTTCTTTGCTAATAAACTCATTCAAAGGATGGAAGAGAAAGGTAGGATGAACGAACGTCATTCAAATTTGACTTAAGATGTGTTGCTATTGGAAATACAAGATGGGACACGAATGACGTTTTTTTGGCCAGAAATAAAAATAGTGTGAAAATACCTTTCTACTGAAATGCCATAAGTCTAAATCAGAAAATTTTTGGCCCAGTTATTCAAGTTTTTCGTAAACCAATCTTTGAAAAAACTAAAAGACAGCATCAAAAATCTCATTCTTACGAATCCGTTGAAAATATTTTCAAATATTTTTATGCAGATTTCTTAAGCTTAATCTAATTTGTCATCTGAGGGGACTTTTTTCAAAAAGTTCTTTAAGAAACTATTTTTTTTTCACAAAAAACTTCTTTTTTGGAGGTATTTTCAAATCGGTCCAGCTCGCTTAAATCTTAATATTTTTCCGAAATATTTTGGTGGACGTCTTAAAATATAATAAATTTTGTAATGCCGGCGGAAAAACCGCAACTTTTTTTGGTGATGCAGTCTAATGTACATACATATACTTACATATAAGCTTAAACCACTCTTATTTATTTTGAATGGTTTTCATAAGTTTTATTACCATATTTTATTAAATAAATAAATGGTGAATTCATAGCTTTTGTTAAGAAATTATTAATGAAATGAACATGCCGTTGTTTAAAAAGTATACATATGTAAATGTTTCTCTTTATATTTTACTTGTACGAATATGCTTCTTTTGCATGGAATTGTTTACTGTTAAATAACATTTGAATTGGCATGCAGGGCAGTATTTGCCGGCACAAATTATACTGTAAAGACGCTGAAATGACACAAAAAACTCCGAGACAAGTAAACTTAATTTTCGGTCGTAGATTACAAATTTGTATACCATTTTTCTAGATCAGATCATTTTCCCAAGATATTTTAATCTAAAGCTCGCATTGCGAATGAAAAAAACGGATCAGTCCAGCTCCTTCGCCTTGACCTTCAGGCTGTGACGGAGCCANTAGGCGTGGAATTTTATCTATGAAACTCCACCCTTTTCTTTGAAATCGCTGCATTAGTTCTCGTGCAATAAACGTTTTCGTGAAGCTCTAAAAATTACAACTACAACATTTGAGCATAGCCTCCATATCGAAACGTAAGATATATTCTACGTCAAAAAAACAAATTTTAACACGGAAAATGTTACTCATACGCCATGTACGAATACATATGTATGTACGAGCACTGCCATTACGATGGGACATTATTCCCTTGCCCTATTTCGTACAAAAAGTTATTGCACTTTTTCATTTAACACTTCAAAATTTGCTTATTTATCCATCGATTTTCATCGCTGATAGCTTGATTTTTTTTGCAAAAGAACAAGCTTTAATACAAATATAAAAAAATGCAAAGAATTGGTTACTTTTAATTTTTTAATTTTTTCCTTGTTAAAGTTTGAATTGTGTTTTCATAAAAATTGAAATATTTTGCCAAAAAGGACCTGAGATGGACAAACCGTATATCGATCCGTAATCCACAATTCAATCTCACTTTGGTCCTTCACAGCAAACCACAAAAAAGCCTAGCGGGCGTCAAATCGCAGCTCCAAGGTGGCTAATTGACACCGCCGAGTCGGCTGACAACACGATTACCGAATTTGGCGGGCAAGAGACCGGTTGTGGCATGGTGCGCAATCCGGCTGAAACCAAATATCGCCCAAGTCTATATCTTTAATTTCTGCCCATAAAGAATCGTTATCATGCCTCTGCAGCACTCATCGTTGAACGAAATGGCGTTTCCAGCAGCATTTTCAAATGATTATCACTCCTTGAAGATGCATTGGCTTCTCGACGATCACGTGCGAGTTTTTCGATCGTCAGATGCGGCAGTTTTGCTTGTTAACATAGCCGCCGAGATGAAAATGCGCTTCGTCAGAAAATACGATTTTTCGAGCAAAACTTTTGTCTATCAAGTTTTCATTATTTTCCAACGTTGATAAGGGGTAAAGCGATTCATTTCGTTCCGCGCAGATATGATACTGCCTTCCATCAAAATTTAAGGCGGAAAAGAGCCGTCGCTGTCGAAAAAGCTGCCACTGGGAAAATACAACAATATGGATCGCCCCCTGGGTACCTGATATCCGATCTCTGGTCCGCACAACATAAAAGAAAGGCTGACTTCCAAAACGTCAATTGCTTTGCATACGTACAAAGTATATGGTTCCATAACGTCGAACTACAAAATATTGACAATATATACTGTTCCAAAACGCAGCCGAAAGGTTATCGAAACGCATCGCTCGAGCAATCAGCGCATCAGAAACAAAGTTGATGCTTCGTTTGTTATTGGTTAGCATTGGTGTTTTAGAAATGGAAAATTCAGAAAAATTGTTCACGGCTATATTTAAAATATGCAATGTATATTGTTGCAATGTGTCGCAACTCTGCATATACAAACAGTTTGAATACCGCAGTATAACACTTTCCAAACATTATATTGATACGTTTTGGAAGTCAGCCAAATTTCTAACAGCGGTCGCCTTCTGCCTTCGAAAGCTTTTCTAACAATGCATTTGCCATTCGTATGTGGCATAAAACTGTAGATCCTTCCATTTGTGTAACAACATCAAGATGCACCACACAAATTGAAGGAAACGCTCAGCCAAATACTTAGCAAATGGGTAAGCGCCAAATTTATATGTTTTTTTTTGTTGTAACTGGAATTGTCTTCATCATTAATTTGTAAGGAGATTTGCACCTGGTGAATTTCTTGCATACCAGGGAATCAACTTTTCCATGTAAGTAATTAAAATTAAAAAAAGACAAGAAAACGATTTTGTAGAGAATTTATCGTAACGAACTTTAACTTATTCTTTATTTTTCTTGAAAAGACATTTGCTCTTTCGTTTGAAAAGCGCGGTAGTTGCGTAGTTTTAAAAATTTTAACTTTGCATTCAAGACATTTCATCAACGGCTCTGCAATATTTTGTTCCCTTTGGTTTTACTGGGTTAGTTTCTCTCGGTGCAGGTTAAAAAGTTAAGAATTGTCGCTATAGCTTATGTGGGTGTGGACGTTAGAGCCCCTATGATCATCATATGATACTTGGATAACTTACTGTAGACCTATCCAAAGACGTACAGCAGGCTGAGATGGCGTAGAACAAAATAGAACGTACAACCACTTTGTACATTCAGGTAGCAAGCGCCATTTTCCCCTACCCCTGTTTTATAGGTGTACAGGGCACTTATGGCTTAGTACAATTTTATACATTGCACAGGCAAGTTAGCTTCCTTCCCAGCTGACGCTGGACATCACTTATGAACATCTTTGTTATTTTAAAATGATAAAAAGTTAACTATTTTAATATTGAGGTCCATCCTGAACTTCTTTAATATTCAAATTGCAAAAATAAATTTTTGAAAACAAATAAAACAAGTAAGAAAGTCTAAGTTCGGGCGGAGCCGAACATTAAATACCCGGCGCAAGTATTAAATATATGTTTTCCACCTTTCCGAAAGCTACCGCTACATGATAAGCCGGGGTGTATACATTTTAAGTAAATTAGCGTCCTTAAATTTCGAAATATTGAAATTTCAAGCATATCTGAAATTTACCGTTATATGAAAAGCGGCCTCAATTTTAGTCCGATTTCAACAATTTTCAACGGTTTGCTTTTATGTGGCAAGCACAATAACCATACCGAGCTTGGTACAAATTGCTAGAACGGTTAGCGAGATACATATATGTGATCACAAGTGGGCGGTGCTACGCCCATTTTCCAAAATTTTGTCATAAACGTATTTCTTGGTAAAGAATTGTTGCAATCATCAATTTTGAATAAATTAGCTTCAATATTTACTGATTTATCGAAGATTTTGTATTTCTCTAAATTACCGTTATATGGGATGTGGGCGTGGTTATTGTCCGATTTTAGAAATTTTCGGCCAGTTGGTATGCTGTACCAGGACCAACAACTGTGCCAAGTTTGGAAGAAATTGGTGTAGCGGTTACCAAGATATACACATGTAACCATAAGTGGGCGTGGCTACGCCCATTTGCCAAAATTTTGTAATATTCTTATTTTTCGTCTAAAACTCATTGCAAATATCAATTTTGAGTGAATTATCTTCAGTAGTTACTAAAATATCGCAGTTTTCGTTTTTCTGAAAATTACCGTTATATGGGAGGTAGGCGTGGTTATTGTCCATTTTCCAAAAATTTTTAATATTCAAGTTTTCCGTCTGAAACTCT
>NW_016158414.1:46344-98062 GCF_001687245.7 Rhagoletis zephyria | reverse complement strand
GACGGACGGACAGACAGTCACCGCTTAATCGATTTCTCTTTTCATTCTGATCATTTATGTATACATTTGTCTATATCTATCTCGATTCGTTTTGCCTGTTACAAACAACCGTTATGTGAACAAAGTTATAATACCCTTGTGCACAAGTGCGCTCGGGTATAAAAACCAAACTTTAAGTACATTTTGGTACAAAATTATTACATTGCTGCACCCAATATATACTAATGCTTTACCAAATAAATTCTAATGTAAAGTAAACCAAGACTCTTGATTCAAGAGTCAAAACGGCTTAATTTTTCTGAACGCATATGTATGTTTAATATATCGCTCATTTACTTCAATAGTGTCATAATCCAAAAAATATAAATATTGAGCTAAGCTTGAAGAAATTACCTCTACCTGCCTCTATGTTGGGTAAAAATTGCATAGCTGTATTGATTACCAGTATCTCACTAGAATAAATTATGTATTCATTTTTAATGGGAGGAGTCTATGCAAATTCAAAACTTTAAAGCCGTTTTTCTCGAGTTTCCTTTTTTAGTTATGGCACTATTGAAGTAAATGAGCGATATATACATAAATATCGCTATTTTTGTACATATGCATATGTATTTACATATGTACTGTGGGATTCCAGATGGCGTGGACTGGGTTAAGCTATGTAATTTTTGGAGATTAATTAAAAAATTTAATTTCATGGTATCTACATTTAAGATTCTGGCACCGAAAAAAATTATATAAAATTCAGCTTCAGCCTGTCAACAATGTTTTTTCTTAGTAATTATCTTTGATTTGCAACTAGCTCTTAACAGATTGGCGCTTACACAAGAAGTTAGTGTTTGGCCCAGCTACTCCTCCGATTTGTGGCGCGCGCCTTAATGTTGTCACATAAACTGGAGCGACCTACAACTTTACGCCGACTCCGAATGGCGATTGTGTTTTTGTGAGAAGCAGTTTTTCATAGCAGAATTACACTCGCATGTCTTCCATTGCCTGCCGAGGGACGACCGCTGTTAGAAAAAACTTATTTTCTTTTGTTGTTGTTGTTCGAAAACTCGGGCTCGATCCTAGGCCCTGCGGAATGGTAGTGTGCACTGCTAACCACTACACCACAGAAGCCGTGTTTGTTTCTAGCACCCTATAAATATTTCGAAATAGACTTTTTAATAGAAAAAGTATTTTGCTGAGAGTTATCTTAGATATAACGTACCCCATCGCTTCACAAATATCTTATTCATGGACCATAAATAATATTTATCAAAAATCAGTTAATTTCCAGAACGGGTATATAAAGTACACTATTTTTATGAATAATTATTATTCATTATATTTAACTAAAAAAGCAACAATTTTTGCGTAACTTGGTAGCCTAGGAAAATTTATCTTTATTTTACCCCACTGTGCAGCGTTGATTTGCAGCAAAAGTGGTGATGAATGCATTTCAACAGACTGTCAGCAAAATTAGTAGACGCACACTGGCTGGGTTAAAGCTGAGGAAGGATGGAGACATTTGAAAAAACTTTTGCAGCGTTGGCAACCGGAAACGGAAATGGAATTATAAAAGCAAAAACCCGTCAGCAAACCAACTGACCAAAGATCAGCAAATGCACATACGCCAACAACACTAACGAATCAAAGTTTTATACCAACAACAAAAAACGAGAATAGTAAAATAGTTAGCCGAAGAATGATTCCCATACGCACTTACACTAATGCAAACGTAAATACACAAATACATAGAGAATTCCAAGCCAAAAAATAGGAAGTGGCAGAGATAAGAAAATGTTTGTAAACGGCTTAAATACCGCAGAAGCTTCCTTGTACTTAGGCACATAGCTACATCCACTAAGAGGCGAAGTGTTAAAAACATAAAGTGGTTAGGCGAATATTCGCTGCGAAATAGGGAGCAGTACTACTTGAATTTTGATTTGGTGGGCCAAAAGTGGGCAAAAATATTTGCCCAAGAACTTGACTTGGTGAGACGTTGCAAGAGTTCGTTTCATAAGGAAAAATTGGAAATTTATGAAGAGGAAACCGCACCCAATTCCAACTCCTTACCGCATGTCTTCTATGCACTGCTGCCACCGTCCACCACACCATCCCTGTAGGGAAATGCCGAACTGGTGAACCAAACGTATAGTTCCGTACTAGATCTTTATCATCAAAAACGGACCAGTGCGATAGTAACTAGATCGCCACCAGTTCAAAAGCAGCGAAATGTTGAACTTAAAACAAAAATTTATTTTACTTTTTAAAACTACATATCGCTAGCTAAGAGCGAAAAGTCCACTTTTTATACCCGAGCGCTTTTATGCACAAGGGTATTATAACTTTGTTCACATAACGGTTGTTTGTAACAGGCAAAACGAATCGAGATAGACAGAGACAAATGTATACATTAAAGATCAGAATGAAAAGAGAAATCGATTAAGCGGTGATTTTCTCTCCGTCCATCCGTCCGTCCGTCTGTGCACACGATAACTGGAGTAAAAATTTAGATATCTTAACGGAACTTGGTACGTGCACTTCTTTCGGGCGTAGGACTGATGGTATTGAAAGTGGGCAAAATAGGACAATAACCGCGCCTACCTCCCATATAATGGTAATAATACGAAATACGAAAACTGCGATATTTAACAACTGCTGAAGATATTTCACTCAAAAATAATATTTACAATAATTTTTAGACGAAAAATAAGAATATTAGACATTTTTGGTAAATGGGCGTCGCCACGCCCACTTATGGTAACATGTGTATATCAAAAAACACGACCTCCGAAATACTGTGAAACAAGTTTTGAGTAGCTTTCCCCTTGCCGCTGCATTGGGCGCGTTGTTGGTCGAGATATACAAGTCGTACCCGAACAAATAAATAATGCGTTTATTGGAAATTTTGTCCTCTACAACCATGCCATTTAAATGTACCACTTATTTCAAATAGAAATTACTTAAAATTCGAAAAAACCGCGCCGTTTACCTATTTTGGGCATTTTTTGCATATTATTAGCAATAAATAATTGTTTAAAAAATGATAGGCACATGAAAGTTTTAGGGAAACGAATTCTCTACAAATTTTTTCTTTACCTTTTTCGCGAGAAATGCAAAATTCGTGCGCAAAAAACACGCAAAATCCAAGATGGCGGACATTTCCCATATCGCAATTGGGGGAAAATTTTCATTTTGTGTTCACCTAAACAAGAGACACCTAACTGCGTCGAAAAATGTCTTCCTGGAATTTTTTCGATGAAAAATCTAAAGCAAAATTCGCTCGCAAATCGTAAAAAACACAAAATCCAAGATGGCGGACATTTCCCATATCGCAATTGGGGGAAAATTTTTCATTTTGTGTTCACCTAAACAAGAGACATCTAACTGCGTCACAAAATTTCTTCCTGGAATTTTTTCGTTGAAAAAGTTTAAAGTGATCGGGCCATGAAATCATACTAAAATTACGGCCGCTTTTCATATAGGTAGCGGTAAATTTCAGAAATGCTTGATACTTCAATATTTCAAAATTTAAGGACGTTAATTTACTCAAATTTGATACTAAAAACAATGCCTTGAAAAGAAGTAACACTGTTTGGAATTTTGGGAAAATGGGCGTGGTATCGCCCACTTATGACTATATAAGTCTATATATGTCTAAGTGAACGTTCTATCGAAGATATTTAAAATAGGGGTAAAACCAACAAACCACCCCTATATTTGTATATATAGTTAACACTTGCGCCGGGTATTTAACGTTCGGCTCCGCCATTCCTATGACATTGCTGTGTTAAATTCGCCAGTTGTTTGGGTCTAAATGTACTAGAAGCGCACCAGTTCAGAAATAGAGATTTTCCCCACAGTGATAGTACACGGGGGAAACTTTTTGGCGGGAGCAGGCGATTGTGCGAAATGAAAAGGAATCAGAAATGAAGTGCGATTTACGGCCATTGAAATCAAAGTTTAGTGTTGCTTGAGTTGATTGCTTTCACGGCGACGGACAAGAAAGAAGCAGTAGAAAGTGTGCGCAAAGTGCTGGGGTGTGGCTGGTTGGCCAGTGAATTTTTGGAATTGTATATGAATGCGAAAATGCGGGTACACACACATATGTACATACATATATATATTAATGTATGTATATGCAAGTACATATTTACAAATATATTTATATCAATGAGAGAGCAGGGACTTCGGGCACAAGACGTTATTCAATGCAGTCAAGAGGAATATACCATTGGTGAATATTTGCTGTGCAAAAACAAGAAGGAAGTTTTAGGATTTGGAATAAGAGCGACGAAATAGTGGCACACAAAGTTAGTTTGTGCATTTTATGTAGTTGAGATTTGATCTTCAAGTGGGCGAGCCGGCTGCAGGCGGATGTGGCTATACACAGTCTGTCATACAAATTAGTTAAAATGTGCTAAAATGAAAAATGAGGTGATAAATTTTCGAAACAACAACACCAAATACCAACATCTTATACAATATTTTGTGCAAATGTACGTATNAGTTAAAATGTGCTAAAATGAAAAATGAGGTGATAAATTTTCGAAACAACTACACCAAATACCAACATCTTATACAATATTTTGTGCAAATGTACGTATGCATTTATATACTCGTACATAGATACATATCCAAAGATGAGTGCATAAGCAGCCAAAGTAAACTGTCTGGCTGCAATAGTTGGAGGACATAGCTGATTGAGCGAAGAAATAAATGAATGAATGAAAGGCCGAGAGGATGTGGTTATGTGGTTGGCTACATGTGTATGTGTTGTTGGGTGGCAGTGCGAACTCCAACAAAATGCCCTAAGTGTTGGGATTGCAGACACTCGCGTACAAATATGAAAGCATACATACATACATACATTGACAAAATTAGTTATTTTCGTTCACGTTGTTGTCAAGGATAAAAGGATAATCGCTCTTGAGCTTAATTTAGTAAAGTAATATTTGCGGATTTGCGCAAAACTTGAGTGCGGGCATACACATAAGTACACAAGGAATAAGTCACATAATTTGTGTGGCCATTGGCGATAAATACAAAAATTTTGCGTGACTCAATGTGGAGTGTAGTTGCCGAAGAATTATGAATGGGCTGTAAGTCAATGTGGTTGCTTAAGGTAAAGCGTGTGTACGTGACAATTTTAATTTAGGCCATATATTTTGACATTGATGGACTGACAACAGTTCTGCTGAATAAGAACGATTTGCTCAACATTTAGCCTTAGGTTCTTCAGGGATTACAAAAATTAAGTATCTACATATATAAGGTGTTACTTATGTATACATGTTACTTATGTATACACATATTTGCAAATTAATTTAGTGGGAAGTGCAAACTTTAGTATTTTAATCTGAGTCTACAGATGAGAGCTTCCTTCTCCTACTGCTTGCGAGACCGTTTTGAAAGAATATTACAAAGACTTAGGTAATATTGACGTTGATATTAATGGAAACAAATAACTTTAAAGGTATTGCTTGTAAGCAAAATTGTGACTAAGTGAAAGTACGTAAATACATACTCTTCTCCGCTAACTTTATTTTATCGTACCTTTAGCATTTGTAGAAAGTAACCTAAGACAACAACAAGCTGTGTGTGAGGAATCACCGAGTTTTTTTTTAAAGGCCATGCCATGGCCTCTTATGGTGGCACGGATCCCATAGGTCGATGACCTATATAATGTTGGCTTTAAGGTTATTGGTCGACCGCGGCTTATTGACATAGGACTACAGCTGTAGAAAACCTCAAAAGAAAATCGTAAACAAATTGTAGACTAGAGGTACGCCACGAAATAAACTACGGGATGTATTCTGATATCGCCGGAATACCACCCACGTAGCGAACCTCGGATGTTTACGGTAAGAAAAAATTAACTATAATGGTCATAAAGCGGTTACATGTGGGACGCTACCAATGTGTGTCCCCGAAAAGGCACTTGCTGTAGGCAGAGCTTCCGAATAGGCACGTCCAAAGGTAATTTCTAGCACCTACAGTGGGTGTGCATATGCAGGGAGACCAGTAATAATCACTTTCGCCAACTCTCGCGACATGAATGCGTCATCTGAGTTAACCGCTACATATTGTAGAGGGAGAGCTTTAGATATTTCGAGAGATCCACGTTACCTGGCGCAATTTACGATTTTGGTATTGTAGCAGGTTGAACTCCTACCTGTCCGAGGTATTTACTGCATACAAAGGTTCCCTGCATAGCAGTTAAGTTACACCCCATTCCCTTCCTTTTATTTGGTCCGAAAGCACGTTTCCAGGCCCTAGCGCTAAGTGAGCTTGATGATAATGATAGAAATATTTAGCTAATATTAGCTGCTACATCACAACTACTATTTGGCCTGTGGAGGCACACACACGCCACTCCAAAATGGTCTTCACGTTTGCGTTTGTACGTTAGCTCTAGTAGAGGTAATGTGCTCTTTTATGTAAATTTTTGTGGATGGATTTATTTTTAAACCAACGCTTTTAAATAGGGCAGTTTTGAGGTATACGGTTCTTCCTTTTATTTTGAAGAAGACTCAATAAAAATGGCAGATGTTTAACGGCAGTGTGCTTTTATATTTGTGCGGTAATATTACGGCAATCGCTTCATCACTGNCTTTTAAATAGGGCAGTTTTGAGGTATACGGTTCTTCCTTTTATTTTGAAAAAGACTCAATAAAAATGGCAGATGTTTTACGGCAGTGTGCTTTTATATTTGTGCGGTAATATTACGGCAATCGCTTCATCACTTGCATATTTATATGTTTATGTATGTGTATATACGTATTTGGTTTGTTTTATCACAGCGAGCGAGATAACTGATTCCGGGGCTCTTTTTTTTGTGTTAACCAAATTTAATATCGATTATTAATTGATTGATGTAGCAAACCATGAATACAAGATGAAGGAAGGAGGAACGGGTCTGAAATTTTCATACCTCTACGCCGATTCATTATTTATACACATACATACATACATACATACATGTGTACATATGTATACTAAAATTTTATTTTGCCATTTTTTGTGTGCTTTCATTGCCGCCAACGCTTCCTGTTGGAGATGTAGATTCGGTTGGCAGCTCGTCGAACATTTCTTGTTTTTACAGCCATAAAAAAAAAACAGAAGCAAGAAAGTGCTTGAAGTGAGCTCAGGGAAATTACCGTGGCGTACATTTGTAAATGTAAATATAGCAATAGGTGTGTATTTGTACTACATACTAAAGTGTATAAATATCTAGTTATGTTTGTACATGAATTTGTTTGTAAAAGTGTTTTGATACTCGTTGCGCGAATTGGTTGAACGTGCATTGTTGGCGAGGGCGAAGCTCTAGATGGAAAATGGATAGGTGAAAGAAGATGGAGTATGCGCTAAAGGAAGAACCAACAAAATTACTTGCCAAGCAGTCACTTACATACATAGTAGCTACAAATAAAAATGTACATACATGAATAAGTATGCATGTAGGTATATATATTTGTGAAGGGAATTGCAAGGCACCAAAGCAACAGCTTCACTCACATCGAACATTGTTGTTGGGGATAACAAATTGATTGTATTGCATACTTTTTTGCTGCTTGACTAGGTAAAGTGCGCGCCAGCATGTCAGCAATACTAAGCTCAAACAGCACCAGCACACTACCGCCCGCACGTATGAATGCAATTGTGTGGGTTTAGATGTATGTATACGCCAAGAAGAATACTATACATGCATAAATCGCTGAGGTGTAAAACATGCCATCAGCAGTTTTAATAGAATTTCGTATGTGAGCTTTAGTGTGATCACACACCCTCACAGTCAGGCATAGCATTTTTTGGTGCATATACACACACTTACGTATGTAGGTATGTATTGGTTATATATAATAAAATGTATTGCATACTTCAGGGATGCATAAAATGTTGCCTTTGCATAACAAGGAATGGGGATAGGAGAGTGAACAAGATGTGTGCACAAAAATATTAAAGCATCATTTCAGACGCTTAAAGACGTTAAACTCCAAAGTGTAGTGGTTGTGTTAATATTTTGCGGTACTCGGGCTTCTGGGTTTCACGTTTGAGATTGTGCGTAATAATGAACTTCTTATAAAAGCATACAGTACATACAAAAAATGCTGACATTTAGAGTGTAATAAATATTTTATATATAGATGCGATTAAAAGAAAACAACGGAAATTCAGAGCAAAAAAAAATTTAAAAATGAAGAAGATGAATTCAAAGTTTAAAGAATAAAAAGCTGGAATGCAATCTTGTAGAAAAGTATAGTAGCCACGAGGTCTGTCTCCAAAAACGAGAAGTAATAAATTTATTAACTCACATATTCGTGCGCGTGTTCATACACATGTAAGTACATGCATATGTATCTGGAACTCGGTCGCTCATCAATTGTTTTTTTTTTGAAAAATTGCATGTAGATACATACAGTTAAGTGTCATAACAATTTTCGACATTCATGCATCTAATCGTTATTTCTTACTATATAACTGGGTTGTCATGGCGTATGAGTTATGTATGTATTTATCAGCATCAACATTTAGTCCGGTTGGAATAGAAATTTCAAGTCGCTATAACTTTTTTTATTTATTAATTTATTATCACGCTTCAAAGAAAAATAATTAGCGCTTGCTTTAAAGTTTTATTTAAAGAAGAGTGATGTTATACATATTTAGTGGGATAGAAAAGGGTTATTGTAATTTAGTAGGCCATGGGCGTACTCAAGGTCGGCGGTATATTAAATAGATGTACATATAGTACTAAAAGTAAGTAAACAAACAAGTAAGAAAGTCTAAGTTCGGGCGGAGCCGAACATTAAATACCCGGCGCAAGTGTTAAATATATATATGTTATCCACCTTTCCGAAAACTACTGCTACATGGTAAGAAGAGGTAGTTTTAACCCTATTTTAACCATCTTCGATAGAACGTTCAGTTAGACATACTGAGATAAACTTATATAGTCATATGTGAGCGATATCACACCCATTTTCTGAAATTGCATCCTAAATGTATTTCTTCGTAAAGAATTGTTGCAAGCATACATTTTAATAAATTAGCTTTAATATTTACTGATTTATAGAATATTTCGTATTTTANTGTACATTTGTCTATATACATCTCGATTCGTTTTGGCTGTTACAAAAAACCGTTATGTGAACAAAATTAATATACCCTTGTGCACAAGTGCGCTCGGGTATAATGAATATTCCACTGGCCGTGGGACTCGAACCTACGACCTCGCGTCTCGTAAATCCGCATTATTGCCTTGCAGGAAATTTAATTAGTTTGAAAGTAATTTATAAACTACTTTATTTTCAATGATAACTAACTGAAATTCTCGCTATTTTACCTGCAACGAACTCATTTATTTAACATGGCGATGACCTAGGAAGCAGTCAATTGCCTTTTCCTGCATGTATTTTCAACTACAGATGCTTTTTCATATTTAAAAGACCAAACAAAAAATTATTATTATTTTCACATGTTGCCTCTGTTGGGACTCGAATCCGGACCTTCTGGCATCTCTGCACGCTCAGCTACAGCCAGACATGTACATGTGATTTCAAATGTTCAGTTTGAATTGTGTCGACTGTCATATTCTGCATTTAATTTCAACTACTTTAAAATGAATTTGGTTTAAAGAACTCCAAAGTCAGTATGTTTCTTTTGAATACGTTTACGTTCTGCACTTCACAGATGCTTTTTCATACTTCCAAGACACAAATTATTTTTTTAGTAAAAAGAGTATCAAAATACGAAATATTTACTCTTTGCATTTGTTTTAAAGTAGTCTTTCAATTAGTTGATTTAAAAAAAAATCACTTGTTTCCGTCAGGGTGGATGGCGTCTGTCAAGGCACAATTTTGATCTAGAAAAAGAAGTTTAATTAGGAGATGTGGTGATCTCCGAAATAGCTACTATAACTTCTACCGCTAAGACTTTGCTGCTATTTCCATTTTCCCTAATATCCAAAATCGTGGTACAAAGCTCAACAACAATATTTATATTACAAAAAAGTAGCCTCAAGTTAAAATCAATACGATTTTTTAGCCGTAAGTTGAAATTTCGATAAAAATTTTTTGAATATTCCTAAATTTTGTATAAAGTTTGAAACTGTGATTTATATATTTTTGGGTGAAGCTTGAACGGTTTTTTATAGAAATATAACAAAAAAATATTTAACTGGAAAAATATTACGAATATTAAAAAAAAACATGTGGTCATTTGTTTGAGTCACTGTATATTCTGGCCTAATGCGATTTTGTTTTTTTAATTACGCTCATCTAATGCACTCATCTAATACCTACGTCACATAACACTGTGAGACAAATGGTAGGGGTCAGTGTTCGGGAAGGGTTCAAACTACCGGGGAAAGTTATATCGGTAAAAAAGAAGTTATACGTGTCCCGGCGTTTCGCTGGGTCACGTCTAGGAATCGAGATATATCGATTTGAAGTTAGTAACTATCATATAGGGGAAATTGTCACCTTTGGTGGTCTTTTTTTTTGACATAACTCGAGAACCACTAGTCCGATTTTGCTCAAACAAATTTAAAAAAATTTTAAAAATTACAATTCCTTTAATCTGTTCATTAGGGCGGGTCGATTTAAAAATCGCTCATTGCTCTGTGAAAATCGTATTCTAGGGATCAAAATAAGAAACTTTGCCGAAGGAACCATACTTCTAAAACGAATTCTGATGTCCCCCAATTTTGAAAAATCCCACTTTGACCCATTTAGAGTGCTCCAATCGAGTCCAAATGTATGACCGACCCCCACTAACTTTGGACGGCCGATCCACCCATGCCAGTGGCACACCCCCTGGAATTCCCCTGGGGGGTTCCCCACACAATCATATCAAAAAATCACCATTTTTGGCCTTTACATGAAAAAATCAGCTAAATGGCTGTGTTTTTTCTTTATTTTTATTTATTTATTTATAATAATATTTATTATTTATTTATAATAATATCTATTTTTTCTCTTAAGAAATTTATTTAGTCAGAACATATGTAAATGAAAAAATTAATTTAAGTGAGTTATAGAAAAGAAACTAAAAAAAATTATTGTTTGAAGTCTTTTTTACTTTCAAGTCTGGGCAATTTCGCACGGCTCTCTAATGTCGTCGCCATAACAGCCTCTACATTTTCCGGTATAACCCGTTTGGAAACGCTAGCTAGCAATTGAACATGTCGTTCCGTTCCTTGTATGTGTGATGGAATTTTTGGATCATTAAACGGTGGATCATCTTGATTTAAATATTCTTTCAATGTATCGTACGGAATGCTTCGCGTGAATGGTGGTTCAAATACGATATTTATATCATTCAAATTGATCATTTCCGTATAACTTGTGCAATTAAAGTTTATATCTGGTTTTTTATAAACTCTAAGTTCCATTGGCTCGTCAACATCGGTTCGATAGCGTAGAATTTTCTTGATGGCACAGTCGCGCTTTTCTTTGCTATCATCAAACAACATTGATAACAAGATATTTTCCGAATGCGCATAATATGAATTATCTTTAATTACTTGATTGACAATTTTGCGTAAACGAGGTTCTAGAAATCGTGACCAACCAATGAACTTGAAAAATAATGCACTGCCGTACACGACAGAGCTGTAATACTTGATATTGAAGTACATTGGCACATAACATTTAATTATAAATTCAACCAGAATTCTTAAATTTGCATCTGGATTTTCCGTTGTCACATATAATCGCAATAATCTAGCGGCCTTGGTGAGCCACCGAGAATGTACAATTTTCCCTGGTTTGATGTTAGCCAGATCCACCGGAACCACGCCGCTAGAAATTGCATGGGCCATGTCGTATAAGTACTTCGAATCGGTGGAAAATTCAATTTTTTCAGGAGCAGGGGGCATATTTTGCAACTCAATTTTCTGGAAGCCGTCCACCACCTGAAAATATATAATAATAAAATAATTAAAAATGGTTGACAATTATAATAAATGAGTGATAGCAATAACTTACCGGAAGAGTTTCACAAGTTTCGATTTGACGGCTCAGTTTTCCGGTTGCCGATCTTGGTCCAGTGCTGGTTGATTTATCCAAAGCTTCAAACAAATGCCGAAACGGAAGTTCGTTGAAGTGTAGAAGGCAAACGAACCAATGCAATGGTCTTTTTAACAGCAATTCGAATCGTCGTATAATTCCACCGTGTGGGCCAGTGTTTGTTAGCTCACCGTCAGTGCATATTCCAATTAATGCATCCAGTGATATATTTTTATCGTTGAAAAAACCATTTAATTTGGTTGTTTTGTATTCAGCGGTTTCATGTTCCAGTCTTACGTAACCAATCAATTCAGAATTGGGTTCTCTCAAAATAACAAGATGAGGTTCTTTTACCATCCTAGTATGATACTTCTCATCAATTTTATCTATCGTTAAAGTATCATCTTTTCTGCCATCGAATGAAAACGCTAACAAATTGGTATCATCTAACCGTTTGCGAAGCACTTCTTGTCTGCATTTCTCTTTTTCTCTGCGAACTTTCGATTTATCCATGATGAGAGGTTTCCCATGCTTATCTTTAATTTTAAAATCTTGCAAAAGAGCGGTTCCCAATGCTGATGCTACTCTGTCAGGCACACCAAATCTGTCACATACCAAGGCAAAGTTAAAACAATCGTATCTCTCTGTGTATTGTGAACTTGTGCTTCTATCCATATCTTCTTGAACCGGTGGCGGTGCGTATGTTGAATCATCGGGATCTTGGTATGTTGGCATTGATGACATAGACGTTGCTCCTTGCTCTTCAGTTTCCATCACAAATGCATCCATTGTTAGTCTTCTCTGATTATGTTGATCGTGCATGAACTCTTTGAGGCGTTCGGGAACCCAGCCGCATGCACATGGAGCTGCCTTCAAATCGCATTTACATGTTCCAATGTAAAAAATTGTTTCCAGAGATTTTACATACTCTGTAAATTGTTGGGTGTTGTTTCTTCTCTTGATTTGCTCTTGATACTTGTCAAGCAATTTATTCAATTTATTAAATACACTTTTTTTCAGCATTATTTCCATACCAAGTTTTTCCCAAATTCCAATCAACTTATCTTGTACTTGAATAGTGAATGATTTATGGGAAAACTTTTTTTGTTCTGTTTTAGCACGTTCGCTTAAGTAAAAATAATATCTCAAGATATCCAGATGGGTTGGTAAATTAAGATCAGTTAAATCAGTAGACACACCAAAAACAGTAACATCATGCTTGGGTATATGACTCATTGGGTTTTCGATAGTTGTTGATGTAGTTGCTTCATCTTGCGGTGTAGAGGATGGTGGATTCATTGTAAACTTTTTGATTTGGAATGGTCACTTCACTTATTATTTTTTTTGAAATATTTTTTTATCTGAAATTAGCACTTCACACTTTGAGTTCTTCACAACGACTTAATGCATTCACAAAAACTGTTGCGATATATATGGTCTACGAGACGAGGTAATAAGAATGAAATGGTAATTTCAATTCTACCTGCTGTGTCTTGTGGTGGCTTAAAAAAAAACAACACAAGCAATTTTACGATCTGCAATTGTGTCACAGTGATACCTTCATTGTTTAAAAGGGTTGCGGTGCATTCCAGTGATACCTTAATTGTTAAAATGGTTGCAAAAAACGCGCATTTCTTAAGAAGGTGCCTTAAAATACCCACAAAAAGGGTTGTAAAAACAACCTTCATTTCTTAAGTAGGTGCTATAAAAAAACTACACAAGTAAGTTTACGACATGCAGCTGTGTCTTAAAAAACGCACACAAGCAATTTTCCGATTTGCAATTGTGTCACAGTGATACCTTCATTTTTTAAAACGGTTGAATAAAAAACCCACACAACTATGTTTACGACATGCAAATGCATCACAGTGATGCCTTGGTTTTAAAAGGGTTGTAAAAACGCTAATTTCTAATAATTTTTTTTAATTTCTTTTCTATTACTAAGTTAAATTCATTTTTTCATTTACATATGTTCTGACTAAATAAATTTCTAAAGAGAAAAATAAACTCCAAAAAGAAAAAACATAGGCATTTCGCTGATTTTTTCATGTAAAGTGCAAAACCGGCGATTTTTTGAAATGTTTGTATGGTGAACCCCCAGGGGGGTTCCAGGGGGTGTGCCACTGGCATCGGTGGGTCGGGCCTCCAAAGTTAGTGGGGGTCGGTCATACATTTGGACTCGATTGGAGCACTCTAAATGGGTCAAAGTGGGATTTTTCAAAATTTGCCCCTACCCAAAAGTTCGACCCAAATTGGGGGACATCAGAATTCGTTTTAGAGGTATGGTTCATTCGGCAAAGTTTCTTATTTTGATCCCTAGAATATGATTTTCACAGAGCAATGGGCGATTTTTTTGCCTCCCCACAAATCGACCCGGCCTACTGTTCATATAACGTTTTTCTATATAATCAACAGTTTTGCCGGTAAAAATAAATGTATGAAGAAAAAAAAATATTTTTTGCCTAAAATATTAAATGTTTTTGTTTTTTAAATTCATAAAAAATCCAAAACGGAAAAAAGGCAAATTGTATTACTTTCACGCACAGTCACATAACCTTTAAGCAAAATGAGACATATATCATGAAAATCGATGGACGCGTTTCGCTTTTTTTCACAATTAAGTGAAGGTATCTCATTTTGACAAGAATATTTCCCCTATATGATAGTTACTAACATCAAATCGATATATCTCGATTCCTAGACGTGACCCAGCGAAACGCCGGGCCACGTATAACTTGTTTTTGACCGATATAACATTTCCCGTTGGTTTCATCCCATCCCGATTTTGACTGTCGCATAGTGTAATTAATTCCATAATAGCATATGGTTCATATAATACATAAATGAAACAATTGTTCACAAAGGGCCAAAATCGTTATTAATTTAATTTTTTTTTAACCTTGGCAACTATTACGCCCACCAAAAAATTTATCTAAATGTTTTTATTGCTAAAATTAGTATGTACTTAAAATTCACAAGCATATTTTTTGGGAATGAAATGATCTTGCCAACAAAACCAACACATTAACACTAACAAACCACAGACTTGAGGCAACTGACGGTTATAAGGAGACGTGCAGGTTTCGTATATGTGCGATATACACATATGTAGGTATACGCTTCTATGGACATATGTACATTAGGGTGGTTCTCTTCAGGAGATTTTCAATAATAATACCCAATTGTTTATTTAAAAATTTTTAATACTAACGATTTTTTATTGGTCGCCCCATTGCAATTTTCGGGGTTTTTGTGGGTTTTTGGCGGACCTATAAATTATAGTTGGAAAAAATGGTTAAATAGACAATTGGGTATTATTATTAGAAATCTCCTGCGGATAAACAGTTTTGTGGTAGGAAAATATTGATTTTTAACTATTTTATACCCTTTCTACGAAAAGTTGTTTTTTCTCCATGTAAAATACATTGAAAACTTTAGGCGCGTTGAGCGGCCTCTAAATATTTTTTGATTTCAAAATAAAAAATATGGGTATATTTTTTCGGTATAGAACAACCTAGGGGGTGAGAGCATAAAAATTCCGACTTTACTTTTCCACATAAATTTTTGCACCAAGCAAATGCTACATACATACATATGTGTCAGAAACAGAAGGACATTATAAGACGAACGGTAGAAAGTAGAGTTTGGAAAAAAATTCTGATTTCAATCGACAACTTCATCAGACAGGATAAGCGCGTTAAAAGGTGTCCTGACAACGCCGAGTAGCTACAGGTTTGTTGATTTTGGTCCGGATGCCTTTCTGTGAAAAGCAGCAGTTTCATTTAAAGCGTCACGTTCATATGTAGCTACATGCGTGTGTATTTATATAGGTACTTCACACTGACACACATCGGTCAGTTTTTCAGGTGAACCTTTCATCACTTCACGAATGGTCAGTGTTGACATAGCCACATTAATGGGCGACCGTAAGTTGGTAGTAGAAAACAGGAAAATGCCGTCTTTCACGTTAAAATTCTGCACAAAAGCAATGCGGACCTTAGAGCCTGTTTATCTAACTGCTTCCACGTACACACAAACTATAAACATTTACTAAAAAGTTTCAGTAAGGAAAGTCAGAATTGAAAATTATTATCTACCGAATTGTGGATGTATTTGATGGTTGAAGGGGCTGCGTAAGAAAACCAGCAGAGAATCTAAGGGGTATAGGGGGCGCAAATAAAAGCTCCCATACTTTTGTGAGTTTATTAACGCCATTGGCATAGCTTTTGTGCCTGCTGTCCAGTCAGTCACTTGGTTGGATGTGGGTGTTGTGTTGTCAAGCGTGCAGAAGCGTGATTTAGATAAGCGACCATAATGGCTAAGGGACTTTGGTGGTTTTGTGTATATTATTACTTATTGTACTCTTGTTGTTGTTTACAAAATATATGAGTTTGTGCGGTTTGCTTATTTTGCTACAGCTCCATGCTTATTGTTGTTTTTTATGATGTACTTTAATTGCGCACAGGGGAGTAATTTTCAACTTGTAAAATTATCGACAAACACAAGAACGTGCATCTCATGTGGTAGCAATTGAATGCAGTGTATATGCACACAAATGTACTCTCGTATGTAAATACATATGTATGCTTAAAAGTTTTGTAGTAAAACATACTCGATGCCTCTGCTGGCCACAAGTGTCAGGGCTCAACAAATTTGTGTGCGACATTTAAAAAGCTGCAAATTTTTTTCGATATTTGTCGAAATGTTGATATGTACATATTTTTCAGGCGCTTTGCGTAAATTCTAAAATTTATTCTATAAAAAAAGTTTAATAAACAAAACAATCCGAATCTTGTTCTCCAACCATGAATGGTTGCATCAATTTTCTTTTAGGGTATAATGCAAACCACCATGAGTTATTATNCTTTATAATTCTATCAACACCCCTTATTGTCTCCAAGCCTTCGTTAGCTGAGAAAACGGCTTTGAATTTTTCCAACACCAATTTGGCAAGAGGTCTCTGCGCTTCTATAAGCCGCATGGGCAATGTGTATATTTTTTAATCTTAAAAAAAAATGTAAATGCTATAATCACTTTTTTAAAGGTAGAAAAGGCAAAAAAAGGCAAATATCTTAAAAAAGGCAAATATCTTAAAAAAGGCAAAAAAAGGCAACATCAAATGTGTATATATGGAATCAGGGAAAGCTAAATCGTGGACATTCTTAATCGAATATACTCTACCTCTTTAGCAGAAAAAAAGGCAATTTCCATAAAATCCGTTCCCTGGTTATTACGTTTTGACCTTAATACTTCAAAAATGGGTTACTACATATTTTCACGAAGAAAAAATAGTTTTATTATATAATTCAGTTATTCTACATATTCTAAAAAAAGCTGTTTTCAGCTAATTCTAATTTCCTAATAAAAGGATCTAAGTAGTTAAATTCCTGATTCTAAGAAGTTGACTGTGGATAAATGGGAATGCATTTGTATTTGTTTTGTCGGGCAATTATACAGAATCTCCCTCGAGATCTCATCGCCCTCAAGACAGAGCCGATAAGTCCATAAAGACGATTGGTATCAAGCTGTCTAAGGAACTCTACCGCTCCGCAGTAGTTACTACGTTTTGAGATTAAGTTTTCAGAATTTTAAAGTCTCAAAAAATGCCACTAAATGTTCTGTCCTCAAGATCTTTGTTGCGTCGGTTAGTAGCGAGCAGAATGGTATAGTGGTCTTCGCCGCCAAGAGCTGACGAGTTGACAAATGACAAAATACTCTGACCACCCATTAAAAAATGCTCAGTCTTATTGGAGAGCCTCGAAAAGCCGCTGATCCGTCTGAAAGGATAAAGGAAGCCTTTTTCAATACATATTTTTTGCATATCGATATTGCTAACAATGGTATATTGTGGTAAATTATGAATATTTTAGGTTATTAGGTGCGTTCATTTGTTTTCCGATATCAACTCTCATTTGTAGACATGTTTGAACCTAGATTTCGAAATATTTGGATGCTTTTACATTGTTAATGTTAAATAATATAGGTAAGGTTAGGTTAACGTGGCAGTCAGTCGAAAAACCAACTCACTTTGATGCTGCAGGTCCATTGTGATACCACTGTGAAATACATAAAATTCATTGACTATATTTCATGGAACCATTTTGGAGCTGGGATGAAGTGTATAATGCTTTTATTCCTACAGCGGATAGTTCTGTGAGACAGCTAAATAATTGCTTACCTAATAAGCCTGCTCTTCTCTGGACTAAAACTGCGTAACTGCAGAAGAAATATTCGACATCTACGCAATTTCTAAAAAATTCATGGCAGAATACTTCTAGTGTCCAATGACTCGTTAAACAAGTCGTGGCATTCGAAATGTCCGCTCTTAGGAGGCTCTGCAGTTCTTCCGTTTTTTTAAATATTAATTTGCGGTTATAGTAGCCTAGCTATTCTACAAGTACCCTCAGCTAACCATTACTTACAGGCCTCTTGGATAATAATGCTATTCTAATCATTAATTCGCAGGTTGTCATGGGTATAACAATTCTACCTACGTTATCACATAGTGGAAGGTTGGTACCTTTCCTGACCAACTTATCGGCCCTAAAATTTTCTGCAATATATCTATGTCTCGGGATCTATATGAGGTTGACCATGAAAACGCTGCTAATATCATTTAGGGTTGCCAGGCATTCCTGTGCAACCTTTGATCTTAGCATTCATAGCTTTGATGGCCGTCTGCCTATCCGAGAAAATATTTATCTTTGTCCTCGTTGTGGCGTGTTTATTAAGGTACACATCCACCGCCTTTATAGCCAGAACTTCTGCCTAATAAACGTTGCAGTGGTCCGGAATTCGTATGGATAATTCCAATCTTAATTTTTTAGAGAAAACTCCATCGTCAAACCTATTGTCTAGCTTAGATCCATCCGTTTAAAAATTTAATTGCCCCATTATCCGCGGTCTCGGTGTTTGTCGTTATCTTCTTGGCGGGATTTTCGTATTGAAGAGCCTATCGAAGGTTGGTTCAGGGGCGGAATTCAAAGCGCCAGAGATGCATAAAAATGCATGTAATTGCATATTTAGCCTTTTGAGTTGATGGCCTAACTACAGAAGTGATAACCGCCATTTGATTTCGACAGCTTGCTTGCATGAGTATAATACAATCTTAATATTCTTAACTCGTATCTTCTAAATGATATAGCTAAATCACATATACGAAATAAAAAATGTTTCGTATCAAAAAAGTCACTAATAAATGCTGCAACTATCGCATTTGAAAAGCTACAATAAGCGTGATAATTTCTGTATGTACATATATTCACATTGCGTAAATTACCTCCAGCTCAGTGACGTTTTGTGGCTTATTTCTGTTTCTGTTGAATTTGTGTCCACCCGTTTCGCAACTCTTGCTGCTTTGACATGTCCCATAATTTAATTTAATTACATTTACTACTTCAAACAAACCCACCAAGCAAACTAGTGAGCCAAGCCAATGCAAAGCCTTCTAGGCCCACGGGTATGGAAGATGTGCCGGGCAAGCAGTCAACCAGGCATCTATGCAGCCAGTGGCGCAATCAAACAGTTGGTTGTTTGGCTTGACATGGCACTAAGTGCGTCAGCCTGAAAGTATGCTCTCAATAGTTAGAGTACAAGTAAATATGGAACGACGTAACGCTGTCATATTTAGTTACATTTCACAAAGTCTAAATTACACTTGTGGCTTTTCGCTTTTAGATGCGCGTACACACGCTTCCCTAGTATACAGGTTAAGTAAATATGTCAGTACCTACTAATGTATGCAGTGAAGTAACCGTGTTTGTTTGTTTGTGAACTGAGTGAGAAAATAAAGAATTAAATAGTAAAATGCAGTTAGTTAACCGCAAAGTGTTTCAATGGGACTCTCTTTAGGGACACGCCTTTACATAGAAAATTGCCTCTTAGATTGAAATTTTCAAAGTTTGTACGCCCACGTTAGGTAGTTTTACAATTAATGTGCTTTCGCATGGAAAAAGTAATTTGGCGTTGAAACCGCAAGCCAGTTATGTGCATACGTATCTACATATACATATGCATATTTCGACTTAAGCACCAACAAGAAATTAGCAATTAAGTAACTAAGAATCGCAGCGGCTGGAACTGACACATTTACTTAAATATAAATGAAAGTGTAGCGTGGCAGATTGCGTGGTTTATATTAGCTCGAAAGACAATATTGAATTTGGTATTAAGTAGAACTCACAAATCAGTTCATTTTTGCTTTGAATGTTAATGGATAATGATTAGTAGAAGTGCCAAATATTCACTTTTAGTTATTCAAACCCAGTTAGAAATTGGACCTATAGCAGCTTGCATTTAGTCCTGAAAAGGTGTAGCTCCCGCTGTTCCCCAGGAGATATGAAGTACTTAATATCTAGCTTCCTCAATCGGCTGCGCGGCCATAGAAAATATATGTGGCCTCTCTCCGCAAGTCATGAAACGATAAGCAAGCTAATTATGACATACATCGTCTAGTGAAATTCAACAAAATAGTTCACTTTACATATTTAGTTAGGAAGTTATAACCACTCGGCTATCTTTAGAAAACTCTAAGAAGAAGATACCGAAAACTTAAAGCAAAAGTTGTAAAAAATTGTAACATCCTCCGTATGTAATGTATATTTTTCATTTCAATGCAATTTAGTACTTTAATTGGGTGAATTTTCGTATTTTATAAAGAACAATTTTGAATAAGAATACAAGAAAATAATATTACGTAAGAATCTACGGGACGACCCCGGGACGGAAAATTCTAGACCCGCCCTCCCCCACGAAGATCTTACGTAATATATGGACAGCCCCTCTCTGTTATGTAGTTTGACTATTGTCAATTAAATCTAATGTTTTGTATTACATGCACCACACGTATTTCGTTTTCAATCTCAAAAATTGTTTATAATGACTTTTGCTAAAATTTCAAAATCAAAAGTTATCAAAACAAATTCTATGGGACTGAGAAATAATATTTTTTAATTTTTAGTCCATTCATTAAAGTGTTTAATCCGCCGCTTAAACCTAATTCAGCGGTAGTGCGCGCATCCCTGCAGGGAAACCGCGGACTGGTGAATCAAATTTCTAGTTCCGTACTAGGTCTTTACCGCCAAAAAGGAACTAGTCCTATAGGAACTAGATCCCCACCAGTCCAAAATCGGCGAAAAGTGGTACTTTTAAGAAACTAATTTTTTCAGTTTTTTCACTAGAAATCTATTTCTAAAGTGACANTAAACCTAATTCAGCGGTAGTGCGCGCATCCCTGCAGGGAAAC
This sequence comes from Rhagoletis zephyria, assembly GCF_001687245.7. Taxonomy (NCBI): domain Eukaryota; kingdom Metazoa; phylum Arthropoda; class Insecta; order Diptera; family Tephritidae; genus Rhagoletis; species Rhagoletis zephyria. The sequence goes on along the minus strand of NW_016158414.1, from coordinate 76,825 downwards.
CGCGGACAATTTTAGAAATGGTTCGGAATTATAGAAAAAGGGATGCAGAACGAACTAGATCCTATTTGTCGAATTTAGAACTATTTCGGAACTATCGAATAAGGGATGCAGCGGGGGGCAATTGACACTTCCTAGGACATCGCCTTGTTAAATTCGCCAGTTGCTTGCATGCAAAAGAGATATATCGGGAACCAGAACTGGGTCTAAATGTACTAGATGCGCACCAGTTCAGAACTAGAGATTTTCCCCACAGGGATCCTTTGGCCGCAGCGGTGTCGAGGCGACTCCGAAAAATTATTACCGGGTGCGCACGGCCGCCTACCATCCTCGCGGCAAATTACCATCGAGTCAGTTCAGCATTTATCGTCGAACTTCGCGCACACACCCTCTGCAAATTAGAAATTTGTTAATCTTTTTCATCAATCTGTTATTAATAAGGGAACAACTCTTGTAGATATGTGTACATATACATCAAAATCCCGATAACTTACTTGAGCTAATCTTTGAGACTATTAAAAAACTTGTGAATAAACGGAGGTTAACTTTGTAATCAAACGAACGTTTTTCCTTTAAACGGAAATTAAAGCGTTTAGTGAGGTGAGTGCGAAGGAACTAAGCGAAGAAATATTCAAAAAGCGTGGTGTTTCTATTTTATTTATTTCTATACCCAGCCGTCTAAGGAGTGAACGGGAGCAATGCGATATCCGGAACAGAGCCCTTATGGCAACCAGTGCACTACTTCTGTACAGATGGGCTTTTAGTAGAGTCAGGAACTCTGGAAAAAAATCAAGATAAGCAAAGCTGCAAAGTCTTCGGCGGTCAACGTCTAAGCGTCAACTCTCGATTCTGAGAGGTGTATTGGCCGGACATAGACATGGGGAACGCAACATCATTTCGGAACCCTATTGCCTGCCGTAACTGACGAGATGGCATAATCTGTGTATTTCTTTCTCAGCTGCCTTGCTGGCGCNTATTTATTTCTATACCCAGCCGTCTAAGGAGTGAACGGGAGAGATGCGATATCCGGAACAGAGCCCTTATGGCAACCAGTGCACTACTTCTGTACAGATGGGCTTTTAGTAGAGTCAGGAACTCTGGAAAAAAATCAAGATAAGCAAAGCTGCAAAGTCTTCGGCGGTCAACGTCTAAGCGTCAACTCTCGATTCTGAGAGGTGTATTGGCCGGACATAGACATGGGGAACGCANTTTCTATTTTATTTATTTCTATACCCAGCCGTCTAAGGAGTGAACGGGAGAGATGCGATATCCGGAACAGAGCCCTTATGGCAACCAGTGCACTACTTCTGTACAGATGTGCTTTTAGTAGAGTCAGGAACTCTGGAAAAAATCAAGATAAGCAAAGCTGCAAAGTCTTCGGCGGTCAAAGTCTAAGCGTCAACTCTCGATTCTGAGAGGTGTATTGGCCGGACATAGACATGGGGAACGCAACATCATTTCGGAACCCTATTGCCTGCCGTAACTGACGAGATGGCATAATCTGTGTATTTCTTTCTCAGCTGCCTTGCTGGCGCAAGTATGAGCTCTAACCATCTGGGCTCGTATTTCAGTTTAGCCTAGAAATATTTTTGAATTTAAAACAAAGCTTACAGAACTGAAGAAGATACAAATATTGCTTCACAGTCTACTAGAATATCATTAACTTGTACCAATATTCTATTAAGTACATATNTTTGAATTTAAAACAAAGCTTACAGAACTGAAGAAGATACAAATATTGCTTCACAGTCTACTAGAATATCATTCACTTGTACCAATATTCTATTAAGTACATATCCGGTATCCCTTTGTTAAGTAAAAAATCTGAGTTCGTTAAAAGCTTCATTAAACACCTGTGAAAGTATTTTAATTTATTCATTAGACGAATCATTTAGACATGAAAATTAGAATTTCATACACAAATTCATTTATGCTAATGATTAGCTTTATCAGCATCAAAAAATAGGCGGTGCGGAAGGTTAATGAAAATATTTAGAAGCAGTTCCTTCCCTGCAAGTATCGTAAGCAATTTCGAAGGTATGCCACTGAGAATTAATACAGATGATAATTAGGCATGGAAGTACAGTAGCACGAGCGCTCGCACACGCTGTTACGAAATGCTAATTGTGAGTGTAATTAAATTCTTGAAAGCAAAAAGAATTAACCTTTAATTTTTATGCAAATTCCACGAAATGGCCGAGAGAGTAGCACGAGCTGCAGCAGTTCATGTAGAACACAAGGCTAAAACGCCTAAAATTATGTACACAAATTTGCAGGCGGCTGAATATCTGGCTAGTGAAGAAAATATACTGCTTGGAAAATAAAAAGCAGAAATACACCAACAGAGCTTGCTGGCAATTTGTAAGCATTGTCGCACAAATGAAGTGAGCGAAAGTAACATTAAAATGAATATTCACTACATGAACGAGAGGCAACAATGGTACTTAATGAATGCAATAAGATTCAAAGGACTAGGGATGTAGGCATGTTCTTATACATAAACACATTAACATGTATGTATGTATGTATCATTGTCCAGATATTTACCCAAAGNTGGAAAATAAAAAGCAGAAATACACCAACAGAGCTTGCTGGCAATTTGTAAGCATTGTCGCACAAATGAAGTGAGCGAAAGTAACATTAAAATGAATATTCACTACATGAACGAGAGGCAACAATGGTACTTAATGAATGCAGCNTCGCACAAATGAAGTGAGCGAAAGTAACATTAAAATGAATATTCACTACACGAACGAGAGGCAACAATGGTACTTAATGAATGCAGCAATAAGATTCAAAGGACTAGGGATGTAGGCATGTTCTTATACATAAACACATTAACATGTATGTATGTATGTATCATTGTCCAGATATTTACCCAAAGAATAAGCGTATTTGCCTTTTCGGTTTTATATGCAGAGACTGTTTGCAAAGGTCCGCATGAAGGTCGAGTGACAAATATAGCGCCCAGTGGCGACTGTTGACAGCTTTCCATAACGCATTTGAATGATAGAAGGAAGGAGCGTTTTCATATTTTCACCTTTTGTTGCTGAGGTAAATTGCTTGTCTTTGTTGTTGCGTATGCGTAAGTATTTTTGTGCATGAAGTTTTTATCGAAAAAACTCAATTCTTCTCATCTCAAATCCATTGTGGAGCGAACAGACCTCATAAATACAACCTGTCGATGTGATTTCTCTCCAATTTTAATTTTTTAGTTTTGGAAATTTCGCTCAATTTAACATTTAGGCGAAAAATTTATCTATGTATATTAAGATGCACATATTTACATACACATACATGTACACTCATATATGNAATTTTTTAGTTTTGGAAATTTCGCTCAATTTAACATTTAGGCGAAAAATGTATCTATGTATATTAAGATGCACATATTTACATACACATACATGTACACTCATANGAATAAGCGTATTTGCCTTTTCGGTTTTATATGCAGAGACTGTTTGCAAATGTCCGCATGAAGGTCGAGTGACAAATATAGCGCCCAGTGGCGACTGTTGACAGCTTTCCATAACGCATTTGAATGATAGAAGGAAGGAGCCTTTTCATATTTTCACCTTTTGTTGCTGAGGTAAATTGCTTGTCTTTGTTGTTGCGTATGCGTAAGTATTTTTGTGCATGAAGTTTTTATCGAAAAAACTCAATTCTTCTCATCTCAAATCCATTGTGGAGCGAACAGACCTCATAAATACAACCTGTCGATGTGATTTCTCTCCAATTTTAATTTTTTAGTTTTGGAAATTTCGCTCAATTTAACATTTAGGCGAAAAATTTATCTATGTATATTAAGATGCACATATTTACATACACATACATGTACACTCATATATGTATATGAAAACAATGCAGTAAAAAGAAGGAAAACATAAAATTGATTGTGGTTTACTCTTGGAGGCGTACTGAGGACATTTGAGGGTCGTGCAAAGGTTCTCCCACCGCTAACGTTTGTAAACTTTGACTACACGCTTGTGATGGCATGTGGTAATATTTACTGCCACGTCCTCTGTTATTTTTATTGTACGACTTTTATTATATCTCTTTGCAGCCTACTTTTTCATATTTCAGCAATATGGCCTTGTTTATTCATAAACAGGATCCGATGAAATATTTAATAGAAATGATGGACTACGCGACGAAAAAGAAAATAAACATTTATTTAAGAAGGGGACTGATGACAACATTGCTGACTTGTTAAGCCTATTTGGTGCCATTGTAAATAGACACAGCTTCGTGCCATAAGCAGTTGTTGGTATTGATATTATAGAAGCAAGTTCATTTAGAATATTGAGTGAAGTAAAAAAATATTTATTTGCTTTTCTAACGCAAACATTGTTAGTAAAAAATTGGACATTTTATCGCAGGCGTATTAAACTGGCCCTAAACAACCGTAAAAGGAATTGCAAATAAATTTATCTTTACGTTTTGTCCAAATGAACTAAAACATGAGGTTAGCAAATAAATTCTTAGAACCAGCTTCACATAAGTACTTAATTTACACGAGCGGTCTAAACACTCTGACTGATTTTGCTTGGGTTCAAACACATTTACTGTAACCGAATTTTCAAATCGTCTCACAGTGAGGTCAAAATTGAAAAAAAAAGTTTCAAGATAGCGTTTTTTATCATTAAGTTGGCTAAAGGGATCTTCTAAGAAGCGAATGAGGTATTCGCCAAGCGCAACATTATGGTAGATGCAAGGGGAACATTTATAAACGTGTAAAAGTACTTTCGAGTAAAGGAAATCTAACAAAACCAAATGAAATCTACGTCTGAAGGCTAGTTAAATACCCTAAAAAAATTTTGTGAGTATCAGCACTGTAACAGAAATTTTTTTAGAAGTAGAAATATAATGGAATTTTACAATGCGTTTATCAACTTGCAATGTTGTGTGTCCAGACACCATTCATTGCTATAAAACCTTTGCCTTGCAAAGATCCTTCAAAAGTCTACATATCAACCTCGTCGTCTGGTATCATATCAAAACTCTAGAGGTAGATGACGCCTCGCCGCAAGTAGTTATATACTGCGCCTAAATATATGCACTACATACGCCACAGCGGAAATGGACGACACTCCATTTCTTTAAATGAAATTAATTGGTGCTCGTATGTATGTACATACAAATATGCATGTGTGTGCACCAATCTATTAATATCGTTGAATTATTTTAATATCTATTGCAAAATTTTATACAGACAGGACTAAAAAGAAGAAAATGAATAAAATAAAAAACTTTTTAATATATCACGCTTTTATAAATGGACTAAAAAGTAGAAAATAATATTTCTCAGTCTCATAGAACTTGTTTTGATAACTTTTGATTTTGAAATTTTAGCAAAAATCATTATAAACAATTTATGAGATTGTAAATGAAAAGCGTGGGGCGCATGTAATCGACTTGAATTGATATGAAAAGTAATATATGTATTTACATATGTGAGTACATAAATAGCGATCGCTTAAAATTGATCTCAAATTTTGTACTTGCGCTGTAGAAATTTTAGGTATGTGTTATGTAGTTTGAATATTGTCAATTAAATCTAATTCTTTGTATTGCATGCGCTCCACGTTTTTCGTTTTCAATCTCATAAATTGTTTATAATGACTTTTGCTAAAAACAAATCAAAACAAATTCTATGGAACTGAGATATATTATTTTAAAATATTTAGTCCATTTATAAAAGCGTGGTATGTTAAAAAATTGTTTCTTAATTTTATTTTTATATGAATAAGGCTATTAGATAAATCGTGAGCGGGAGCGAAAGATGCGACAAGAATTGAAAACAAGCGCAATTGATTGAAACACAGATAACAAAATAAAAAAGTCGTAAATTTATATTTAGTATAGTCAAATTAGGATCCAAAACTAGTAATCTGAAAGACTTAATGAATGTTATTTTTGACGTAATGATGCCAGCTTTTTAATGCTGCAATTTGTCCTTAAAATATTTTGTTATTTAATGTCCAGTGAAAATTCCGCCCTGCGCTGGAAAAGTTGAAAACTTGAACTTCGAAATTACGCAGCCAGTTTAAAGTTTAACACCTTTTATTGTACAATAAAAAATGTCTTCCTTGAAACCCACCATCCGTCATCAACAATGGCCCTACTTTTTTATCACCTTTATAATTAAAGTTAAATACAATCACATTAAGCCTTGGGTCTGCGATGATTTTCAATGGTTTCAAATCCGGAAAACGAACATAAACTTCCCGAGCTAATATAAACTAAATGTTTATATGTGTGTGTTTTTGTTTGTTTCACATGTGTATTTCCACTTAAACATTTTGTACTTGAAATTTGTAAGACTCGCATGTATGGAAATATGCAAACAAAAGTAAAACTACAAAGTGCCAATTGTTAGACTCAATTTGTTGGAAATGCCAATTTTCGAAGTTAAAAATATTTGGCATGCACCAATTATGTATAAGTTTGCGTACCATGCTGCTACAAGTAATGTTAGCTAGTTGAACAAATGCAGTAACGCTACGTACATCGTACGCAAGTAACCGCATTTCCAGTCTGCTGTTCCCGTTTAGCAAACATACCAGCTTGGCAACAAGCGCTTTTCTTTAAATTCATTTGCAATTTTATGCTCCACCACTAGCCCGTTTGGCACAAAACGCAGTACATCTTAATTTCTTGAACTCATCCCCATTACAGCTTACCTGCTGGAAAATTAAATGTCGCGGTAACGAGTATGGCGGAAGGAGAGCTTTTGACAGAAAAGTATAATAATGAAATTGTAATTTACTAACCAAAGTCAAAAAGTGCATTCTTGCTGCGAGCAAAACAAAGGAGCTGTGCGACCGTGCATAACTTGATTTATTTTACGTACATTTAAGCACCTACAATATATGTACATAAATATTTGAACTTGTTCTGCATAGAACATCAGAAACGAAAGCATTTGACCACTTGCAGCATTGTGGTCGTTCACTTTTGTTCCTTTACAAATGTATTTGTTTTTTGGCAAGCAACCGTTCCTCCAATTGGCCTTTGGTGTTAAGCTTGTTTAGGTCGTTGGTCGGACCAACACGCTGTGCACGGAATCGCTGTTGGGTAACTTGTGTGAAAATTGAAACATTTCGTTTAAAATTTTTATTTCTTAGAGGTGCATTTTTTTTGGTGGAATGTAAATTTCATTGCATTCAATTTTAATTGAGCGCCGGAGTGTTGTATAAAATTGGTCACTTCCCCATTGCCAACGTGGCCTTCCCACCGCACACTTGCAGGTGTCAAATGCTTACCCAACGGCTGTTAGGGAGACGGTGAGGGTGCATATTCATACATGAAAAATATATGTATTTATACCTTTCATTAGTATGAAATGGTATTATACTTTGGTTCGATGTTTGCAAGTACCACAATAAGAAGAGATAGTCCCATTAAAATGTATACTTAAATGATCAGAACGGCGAGCTGAGTCGATTCAACCATGTCTGTCTGTCCGTCTGTCAGTCTGTCTGTCTGTCTGTCCGTCTGTTTGTATGCAATCTAGTCTCTCAGTTTTCGAGATATCCGGAAGAAATTTGGTAGGTGGGTGTATTTTTATAATATATTAATCACTTGTCGGAACCGGAAGAAACGGACCACTATAACATATAGCTTCCACACAATTGATTGTTCAGATATGAGATTTCTCGTTGTAACTTCTCCATTTATGTAGCTAGGAACATGCAATTTTGCACTGTTTTTACTCATTATCTAAAAAATACTTTCCGTGAAAATTGCGAAGATCGGGCCGCTTAAACCTATAGCTTCAATAGAACAGATTATTCAGATATGAGATTTTTTGTCATAACTTCTTCATTTATGCAGCTGGGAACATGAAATATTTCAATCCATTATCAAAAATATACTTATCTACAGTTAAAATAATAAAGATCGGGTCAGTACAACCTATTGCCTCCATGCAACTGATTGTTCAGATGTGAGATTCTCTGTTTTAAATTATCCATTTATGAAGCTATAAACATGAAATTTCGCACTATTTTCACTTATTATCAACAGAAAGTTTACAGTAAAATTAACAAAGATCGGGTCACTATAACCTATTTATTGCCCCCATACAACTAATTGTTCAGATATGTGGTTTTACTGTAAAACTCCTTTATTTGGACAGCTAAAATCGATCGATTTCGTAAGCTATTAAAATAATACAAAGTCTACTGAGAAAATCATCAAAATCTATGCTGTATAAGCTTTATCTCTTATACCACTGATTGTTCAGATACCAGTTTTTGCGATATACATCCTTTTACATACCTATCACACAGCAGTTAAAATAACNGTGAGACGCGTTGCAGTGCAGCTTGTAGGCTATTCGACCGTATAGGAGTTGCAATCGCTCCTCGATTGGTAAAAAGCCGCCTTCGGCCAGTAGATTTTTTGTTGGAGTTGATCTGAACTGATAACTTAGATTGGTGCTATATAAGGTATATCTTCCATACCTGTGCTTGTTTAGATATGATTTTTTATATATGTATCTCGTCCGTCTACGCGTGCTGTGAATATATAAATTTTTTCAAATGCAGTAATCTGTTAAAGTAAAATTTTCAGATGCTCATGAAAGATATAAAGCCTTCGGCATAGACGAAGACAGCGCTGCTCTTACTTGTTCTTATTACTATTGCTACATACATATGCAGCTTTTAATGACGCCCGGTGGTTTTATGAATTGAATTCATAATGCCTTCATTTCTATAAAAAAACATCTTTTTAAAAATCGTAAGGGATCCAGACTCTAACGGATATGAGGCCAGTAGTTCAGTGATCAAGAATGAATGTTGTACTTGTCTTTCCGCAACATTTATTTTTTCGACTTTCGAAGTTCTTTGCATTCATTCGAAGAGCACTTGACGGTTTTGGCAATTGGGTTCAGATTGGCTTGGAATGTCAGAACAACTTAAGGGATTCTTAGGGAGAGGCTCAAATTTCGCTGCGTTGGTTGAGGAAACAAAAGATCCTGATTTTTACAATACGGTTGTTGTTGACTAAAATACTGACGCAAATGTTGAGCCAGCCATTCAGCCAGGCTTAAAAAAATATTTTTTTCGTAGGGCTCAAATTCGCTATCACTATCATATCGATATATGTGCATAATGGTAACTCTTAAGGGCCGTTTTCTTGACTGCCTGCTAAAAATGGACGACCTATATTTGCTCGACCTTTCTAAAAGTTCTTCTGTCTTTGGTTTGTCGTGGTACGGCCATACGTTCCACGCAGTTTTGAAGGTTGTGCCAACGTGTGTCAGAAATACGAGGGAATTGCAAATGTAGTTCCCTTTTGCTCAGTCCGAGCAGATATTTTATTGCCTCTGCTTCGGATTCATCAATAGACGCTCCGGCCTCAGCCACCTCATCGGCCAACTCATCAGCCCTCTCATTTCCGTGCATGTTCCTATGGCCGTGAACCCCGATGAGGGAGATGTCTATTAACTCGGCCGATGAGCTTAACGCACATTTGTAATTTTTCACTGTTTTGGACTTTGTTACCGGTGAGCCGCCTCACGCAGACCCTCTCAATGCTCAGTACTTCTACTTGGAAGATGGTAACAAAGTTCGATAGACGGAACGAGAGAGAGAGGCATTTAACCTTTCAGAGAATACCCCCACACCCACAAGGTAGCCCATTTGGGACCCGTCAGTAAAGATTTCAGTCAAATTCTCCTCGACTATCCTTCTCCTACTCCAGTCCCGTCTAGAATAAAACTTTACCTGAAAGTTTTTTCTGAAGTCTCTCTGATTATTACCCCGATTCGATAAGGTCGTCAAGAACACCACTGCGACCGTGGTACAGCGGCCTCTCGCAGCAGTAAGTTTTAATCGAGTTGAGTATTCTTTTACTACTCGGATGTATTAGCTGTAACAAAATTATTAAAAATCAAAGCGATTTTTTAGNTACGAACATTTTTAAACGATAATCAAATATAAAGTATTCATTTTTACTATGCATTATTTCCCTCAGTGTATGTATATACAAACATACATATGTACATATGCGAATTGTCTGACACGACGAGCCNAAATGCAGTAATCTGTTAAAGTAAAATTTTCAGATGCTCATGAAAGATATAAAGCCTTCGGCATAGACGAAGACAGCGCTGCTCTTACTTGTTCTTATTACTATTGCTACATACATATGCAGCTTTTAATGACGCCCGGTGGTTTTATGAATTGAATTCATAATGCCTTCATTTCTATAAAAAAACATCTTTTTAAAAATCGTAAGGGATCCAGACTCTAACGGATATGAGGCCAGTAGTTCAGTGATCAAGAATGAATGTTGTACTTGTCTTTCCGCAACATTTATTTTTTCGACTTTCGAAGTTCTTTGCATTCATTCGAAGAGCACTTGACGGTTTTGGCAATTGGGTTCAGATTGGCTTGGAATGTCAGAACAACTTAAGGGATTCTTAGGGAGAGGCTCAAATTTCGCTGCGTTGGTTGAGGAAACAAAAGATCCTGATTTTTACAATACGGTTGTTGTTGACTAAAATACTGACGCAAATGTTGAGCCAGCCATTCAGCCAGGCTTAAAAAAATATTTTTTTCGTAGGGCTCAAATTCGCTATCACTATCATATCGATATATGTGCATAATGGTAACTCTTAAGGGCCGTTTTCTTGACTGCCTGCTAAAAATGGACGACCAATATTTGCTCGACCTTTCTAAAAGTTCTTCTGTCTTTGGTTTGTCGTGGTACGGCCATACGTTCCACGCAGTTTTGAAGGTTGTGCCAACGTGTGTCAGAAATACGGGGGAATTGCAAATGTAGTTCCCTTTTGCTCAGTCCGAGCAGATATTTTATTGCCTCTGCTTCGGATTCATCAATAGACGCTCCGGCCTCAGCCACCTCATCGGCCAACTCATCAGCCCTCTCATTTCCGTGCATGTTCCTATGGCCGTGAACCCCGATGAGGGAGATGTCTATTAACTCGGCCGATGAGCTTAACGCACATTTGTAATTTTTCACTGTTTTGGACTTTGTTACCGGTGAGCCGCCTCACGCAGACCCTCTCAATGCTCAGTACTTCTACTTGGAAGATGGTAACAAAGTTCGATAGACGGAACGAGAGAGAGAGGCATTTAACCTTTCAGAGAATACCCCCACACCCACAAGGTAGCCCATTTGGGACCCGTCAGTAAAGATTTCAGTCAAATTCTCCTCGACTATCCTTCTCCTACTCCAGTCCCGTCTAGAATAAAACTTTACCTGAAAGTTTTTTCTGAAGTCTCTCTGATTATTACCCCGATTCGATAAGGTCGTCAAGAACACCACTGCGACCGTGGTACAGCGGCCTCTCGCAGCAGTAAGTTTTAATCGAGTTGAGTATTCTTTTACTACTCGGATGTATTAGCTGTAACAAAATTATTAAAAATCAAAGCGATTTTTTAGCCGCTAAAAACTTGCACTTATTTTACTTAAATCCCATAAGCCTTGTAGTTGCATACCCAAAAATTGTATAAACTTCTGATTAAGAAGCTCAAAATATTGATGAAAGTTTGTTTTTTCTGATCTCTGTATAAAGTTTGAAAGTTTTATTTATACGGCTTTCGTTAAAGTATGAACCATTTTTTTTGTAAAAAAAATAAAAGACGAATTTTAGCTTAAAAATCATTGTAAATATTAAAAACAAAACACCATTTGATCAGTTTTGATCGCCATTGTGTACATACAAAGCTATCAGTTTTAGCTGCTCCGGTTTACTTGCTGAATCCTTCAGAGCAGTCGGATGTAATCTCTTAAAGGGTATTTGTTTTAACCCCAACTTAGATTGTGCAAAGATATGCACCGTATTGTAGTAAATGTCCCTCATGGCGTGATCCCTACCTACTCAATTGCTGCCAGATAATTGCTGATAACATTGTTTGAAACCTTTTTACTATAGCACTTATCCTAATATTTATCCAGCTACATACACACATTTACATATGTAAGTGCTTTCATATGCAGAAAGAGTTGCGTGACAGTCGAAAGTCGCTGGCCATGAGTATTGCATCAGCATTCGTTATAAATAAATACATTAAACTTTTCATTTTACCTCAGCAACTTCACTTATGATTTTATTTAACCTTCCCAAAGGACAAGTAGAGGAATATTTAAAAACTTTGCGTGAATAATTGTATGCATGTATGCCCATATCTGTGAAGCGCAGAAAAACGCACTTGTCAGGATTTATTTCAATTTTCCTTCACCTTTATATGTATACGCCGTAATGCATATGTGGTACAACAGAAGGCAGAACGTCAAAAGTTGTTGCCGTAGGAGTAGCTGATTGTGCCATTGGTTGTGACTACGATACGCAAGTATGCATATATATGATTATATATGTATATACAAACATACATATGTACATATGCGAATTGTCTGACACGACGAGCTGCGACACTTTTACACACGCGCATATACTCGTGGGTGGACATAAAAATATTGGCGGCAACAAGTTCCACATGAAATCAGCCGCCAACTCAGGCACTTTTTTCGTTCACATACATATGTACAATACATCTAGATTACGTACATATTAGAGGCTTACGCCGACAGGCTTTGCGGCGGCGGCGTGGTCAACTTCAAAAGTAATCGGCGGCGGCGGCGACGCTGGCGCATCTGGAAACGCCGGCGATACTGTCCATAAGGTAGATTCCGAAGAGCCATGAGGCTACTATTCTTTTCATGTCATCTCGTCAGATTTAGGCATTCGCCATGCCAATTCAGAATATAATTCTATTTAATTTATTCTTGAATTACTTTTAAATTTAAATATTGTTACTCCCTACTTGAATTAAAATGTCGAGTGCCTGGCGCTGATGGTTGGGCGAACAGAAGAGGGTCTGATGTATATACATATGTACATGGTTCTCTATGTTCTCTACAGATCCGTATGTACTATTTAAATTTAAAAAAATATATAAAACTGAAAAAGTTAAGTTATTAGAGTAATTTATGTCGCTATTAATAATTTTTTTTATGTTAAATTACGGAGTTCTTACGATTTTTTGCGAGTTGTGGATTGAAAACAAGGGTGGTATAATTTTTCCAACAGTTTTATCCATCAACTTCTACCAGAGGGGGCCTTTTCGACCCACTGTTTAAAAAATGGCTTATAGATGGTTAAAATTTCTACTAAAATATTATGCGCCAAATTTTTTTACGGATTACTGAATACAATGAAAAATAATACTAATTTTCACCATAAAGGGGGAACTTTAACCCTGTGTAGAAGACAATGCGATGCGTTAATTTTCGCATCCTCAGAATAAAATACCTTACGAATGTAAAACTAAAAAATTTTCAACATTTACATGCATAACCTTTTTCGATGCAAAACAAGCGGTAGAATAGCAGCTTTTAGAACGTTCGCCCAACTGCTGATTACTGGGCCTTGCAAAGGAGGGAACAATGCTTCGAGAAGCAAACAAATTTACTAAGAAAGAAAGTTGCAACAATTTTTATTCTTTTAGAATATCAATTTTTTTAAATTGTATTTTTTTTTGTATTTCACATGGCACGCTTTGACTTAGAAGAAAAAAATCAGAACCGTTTGAGGAATGACAAAAAACGGCGGCGGCGGGGTGGCTCGGCAGCGTAAACCTCCAGTACATATGACAAATATGTGAGTGAATTTCGAAGCCTGAAAAAGTCATGCCTTGTACTTCGCTGAAGGATTGGAGCAAATAGTGAAACAACAGTAACGAAGCGACATGTAAGGAACCATGAAATCGTGTAGCCAACAACACATACGCGTAATTTTCTTTCAATTTGTGTGGTTTCCACTCCTGGCTGTAGCCGAGCTTTCAGAAAGGCCTTCTTATAGTTCTCCTTCCGTCGATGGCGAATATTCTTTTCAAACAAAGTTTTTCTTTCCTTCGCTCGTTGAACAAGCAAAGTCTGGTTTATGATTGCTGTGGTAGACCACCACGCAATGGCCGAAAATGCGGAATAAAAGCAACAAGATTTGCCGTAAAATAGCCCTGGCAGACAGAAAATAAAAATGGAAAATATGGAGTGTTATAAAGATAAATGTGCAAGAATATATGTATGTAAGTACGAATGTAGTTATTCCACATGTAAATTTGTGTGTACAGTTTTACACTGCATGTGTAGCATTAATACGAATGTTTCTTTTCGATTTAGTAGAAAACTCAACAATCTTAATCCATATCTTAAATTACAAAAATTTCGTTTGTAATTGCTTCTTTCGAACTAAAATTCTTTTCACAAATCAACAGCTATCAAGGCCCTTATGTCGGCAGCAACTAAATCCAGATGAGCACGAGAAAGCATGGAATCTCAACTTACATGGCGCATCCGATATCAATAGAGGGTTCTCAGATATACGCAGCTACGTGAAGTATGGGTGATAGACAGGACTTCCCCGTCTCAGATACCGGGTCTTCCAAGTAAAATAATCTGGAGCTGCTGCGAAATCAGCGTTAGACCCATCTCACACCCACAGACTATCACTTTCACACTGAACACCGCAAGATCAATGAAGAACTTGGAGCAGGTCGGTGTGTCTACAGGAAACATAAGGCTTGGGACGAAATACTAACTTAGCACTGAATTATTTGTAGTTTTTTTTTTTGGAAAAGGTAGAAGTCATTCAGCGCTCTCGAAAACTGCCTTTAAAGTTTCTGGGAAATCTGTATGACAAAACAGACTTAAAATAGTGCTTAAAGTCTTGTTGAGACAAGCTTTTCACTCATCATGCATATAACATGTGATCGATAAAGAAGTCGTTGGTCGTAACTGAAGTTTCTACCCCCAATTATGTTAACCAGACATTGAACAACTGGCCCTCAGAGTACATTCTTCAACATGAGAGTGTCGATATTAGGGATGTTAATTTTTCGGCTTTTTCCGATCCCGGGATTTTCGGGATGGCAATGTCACAATCCAGGGATCCCGGGATATTCATTACTTTCCAACAATTTGAATCGAAGAAATTGCTTCTATATTGTTTGAGAAGCTCTCCTACCATGAAATAAATAATAAATAAATAAGTTTGAAACCTACTTTTTTATTTAAAGTGCCGTGTTTATTTTTTCTCTCTGACCGCAGGAGTTATTTTGAAGGACGTTGTAATTTCAAAGACATGATTAATTCCAAAAATTGCTAAAAAAATTCAATGCATTGTATTTCGGAAATTTCTTTAGAATTAAAAAAGTTTAAATTTTTTGGATTCACAAGGACGAATAGGTAATTTTAAAGCTGACAATGTTAAAAGAACGAAATTCGAGAATGTTATCGAGTTCATATAAGCCCTTCACATATAATTTTAGCAAAAAAAAATATTGCGAAATTTCGAGGATAAAATTTTAAAATGACATTTTCAATATTTACCAGCCCTTCTGTTCCAGAAACTTAAACCTGTTTAAATTCTACATGATTTCCTCATTAATTTTATACCCATATTTCTTCTCCAAGCACATTTCTCTGAATTTTTTAAATTATTTTTGAATTATTGACGTCAGAGTGAAAAACTAAAAACGCAATTTTACTATATTTGGCGCAGGGTTTCGCGAATATATTTATATTTATGTTTAGAATTTACTATCGCGCGGTGTTATATGTATATTAACTAGACATTTATAAAAAAATATTAATTATTAAATAAAAAAAACAAATATAGCCAATACTGGTCACGAAAAGGAGTTTCTGTTATTGCCATCAGTGCAAATTACAAATCCCGAAAATACAGGGATTATTTGCCAAGAATACCGGGATTTTCAAGACCTTAAAAAGTCCGACATTCCTAGTCGATATATTGAAAAAAGAAAGTGATATATAATAAGGGAATATACCCTACATGACAAGTTTACCTTTCACAAGCGAAAATGTACTTTTGATAATAAGATTTGAATTTCGGAAAACTGAAAAAATTTAAATACCGTTTCGTGCGTTGCTTGACCACACCTAAAATCTTTACTAGGCCACTTTGGATTTCGCTACAAGGGAATTTATAGGTATATTTATTAATAAGCTTTTGCCAAAAAAAAAATTGAATTGAAAAAGTTTAAACAAAAAGTATGCAATGGAGTACAGCGGAATATAACAAAAACGTCTAAAGTGAGTCATTTGCAACCGTAGCAAGTAATTTATTATTCGAAAATATGGGAATAATACGTTTTAATTTTTTTCATAAGTATTGAAGCGCAGGTGATAAGCATAATTGAGGAAAATCACAAATATGTTACAACAGTGGTTGCAGGTGAACAGGAAATTAAAAAAACTACAATTGATGAGGCATTTAGATATGTACATACCTAGTATTTATATATTGTACACTAAGAAAAAAGTAAAACAATTTTCTCGAACAGCTTTTTTCTATGTTAGTAATTTGAAATTTTTAAACCGAAAAAGTATTTTTAAAGAAATGTGTTTTTAATTTGAAATCAAATTTGTTTGAATGATTGTAAGGAACGTAATACAAACTGAGAATTTGAAAACATATTTACATATGTACATACATACTTCGGCTGTACCTGAGTCTGCAGATATGCTTGTTGTTATTTGTTACTGTCCAGAAGGTCCCAGGTTCGAATTCTGTCAGACGCAGTCAAATCTTGATACAATTTGTTTTTTGTTGCCGAACCATGAAGAGCAGACTAAAAAATTTCCTACCAAAAAATCTGTTCAAAGTAAACCATTTATGTTTTAATTTGAAAGAAAAACGATATGGTTCATTTATTTTTTCTGAGTGTATATATTTATTTTTGTGTGTAAACACACAATGCTGACTGCATTCGAATGTACAGTGAAACCTGTCAGAAACGAAATCGTAAGGGAGCAGAAATTTTGACCGTTGCTGTTCCGTGTAACGCGCTCCGGTTGTCAACTAAACGGCAGCCTGTTTGCCCGCACGAAATTTGCGAAACCAGACGCCGCACAGAGGACTATTTGCGAAAAAAAGGTCTAAATTATTTGGTGTGTTTTTTTCTGTTGTTGAAATAAAATAAAAGGCGAAAAGTAATCATATTCATATGGTTTCTAAGATATAGTTATTTAGATCGGTGAGTCAGAATATGCCCTCTGTAATTGCAAAGTTGACAGAATTTTCAGTTGCTAACATTTTTTACTTTTTCAATCTCAATTAAACCGTTTCTTTTGAAAGTGACATAAGCCACTTTACACCTCTTGTGCTTAAATGACCGATTACTTGTATCTAAACACGCCGGTTATTCATTCAATTTCTGCAACCGAAGTTAGTAGGGGTTTTCATTAGTTTATGACGATAAAATCATTTGCATATGCTGGCATTTGGTTCCAAGTAACCGGTAATTTTAGCACAAGAGGTATGAAGTGACTTATGGCACTTTCACAGTAAACGGCTCAATTATACCTGGGACACACATGTGGTATAAAAATTATAATATCAATATTTTAGTATGCCGTTTCTATGTAACAATTACAATCATTTTTAATATGCGAGTGACACACATGTGGTATAAATCGTAATATTGATACCTTACTACGATGCAGGTCTCTAGCATTAGATAAACAACTTAAAAACATAGAAAGTGTGGTGCTGAAACGTGTGCTACGGACACATACATACGTTCTCGTTGAGGTTGAGAGGAGAGCATTACTTATTTGCCATTTTCATAGTCCTTCAAAGGATGTTCCAATGACAGTAAATCTCGGTACTTATCTCCAGCGAAGCTATTTAACTCTCGAACCCTCATTATCTCACTCGTTAATTTAAATGTTTCAATTTTTTAATCCATGAAGACAAGTAATTTTTTAGCAAAAAACAAAACCGACTTCAATTCTCATATAAAATTTAAGATTATCGTTAATTTCTTCATGATCCAATGATTGGATGTAAACCAAATAAGTATGGGACCCCTGTGAGGTAACACCTTTCCTTTAAAAAAGATTTATAGACATCGGTCAACGTGGTCCAAAGTTATGTGGTAACATACATAAAAAAAATATATTCCGACGAATTGATAACCTCCTCCTTTTTGTGATGTTAAAAACGGTAGAAGAAACTAGCGATGCGTCGAGCTTTTTCAACCGATCTTTCATAAATGTCCTTTGATAATTACGTTATTCTTCCCTTATTAAAAGTCAGACATCCAGCTTTTAACTGTTTGAGAACCGACTCTCTTTGTGACTAGACGTTGAGCATTTCTGCTTGAAATCCATTTAAAAAGGTAAGAACCACCAACTTTTAATAGCAGAAGAAGGGCAGCCACTTTTAAAACAGGATTTTGTATAGCCAAGGATTCAAAGTTTGTTCCTTTAAAAAGTCATTGCCCAAAAAGCCCTACAATTAAACAAAATTACTGTTTTTTGTAATCCTTGCTGAAAATAAATTTCCCAAAGAGCCTCATTTGAAGGGATTTAAAAGAGCATTACATCAAAAGAAAATCATGAAATGTAGCTTAAAGTTATTATGTGAAAAAAGCGAAACAAAATTCCTCGAACACGTGTTAGCTTATTTCAGTATAGAACCCATAAAAAAATTGAAGCCAATCGAAAGAGGGACACCAACTTTGATGCCCCATATGAAAAAGAATGTCTCATATATTGAAGTAATTTTCCGGTTTTGTGGGGTTCGATATAGAGAAGTTTGACTGCAGGTGCGTACATACATATCGTCGTTTAAAGTGCAAAACCGCGTATCAACAAAATGCAAAACCGCGTATGTGAATTTGTAGAAATTATTATCTAGAGCGTAAAAACACTCATATTTCCAAATGGTTATCTTTTTTATAAAGCAATCGCATTTCTGGCTAGTATATTACAGGACGAATGGATAAGGATTGAGCCAAGAGCTTGTGTGAGAAAATTAAATTTTTGCCAGCCAATGTCAGTTACGCGGTTTTGCGGAATGATGATACGCGGTTTTGTACTTTAAACGACGTATGTATATGTATGTAAGTAAAACAAGTTTATTTAAGCATTATTGTATGCAAAATTTGACCCTCGCCTTATCGACCCACAGCTGTGTTGAACATTTCCATTTATACTCCGTAGCATTTTATGCACTATAAACGGAGTGTGTTGCATCCCACATGACCTGCATTCGTAGTAATGGAAGTGGTCGTAGTAGTAGCGAGGATCGCCCCAACTAACGATGCGTAAAGCGTTAATGCAACATTCATTTGTCCAAATACAGCAAGGCGAACAAGAGCAACATACTATGTCTATGTACTAAGCCAAGTAACAACTGTGGCAAATATTATGTTCTCGTAAACACAATACAACCACTAAAATACTCGTAGCAGAACCCTGCAAAAATTTTAGGACCAGGTGGTCCACTGGATCGTGGTTTTAAGGTATGTGCAAAAGGACCAGGCTTCATACTAGTAAGTTGTTATGTTGACCTGGACCACTTTAAACGTAAAAAAACTGATATATGTGTTGAACACCACCTCTTCGTGGCCCATCGGCAATAAGATTCAGTGGCCGAGTGTGCCATGGCCCAAAAGGAGTAGTTGTCTTAGGTGGCCCCATGTTCTGCAGCGGAGGACCATAAGTGGTCCCATGTTATGCAGCGTTGGACCAGAGGTGGTCAGGTCCAATGACATCGCAATTTTAATGTAACCGTATTTTCTCCATATATTTGGACCTTTTTCGTTACTAGTGTTGGCTACAAGGTTTCGTGTTCCTGCACCAGTGTTTAACCTAGTGCCTCATTTTGCAGGGAAACAACTGCAATTACATATGTACTACTAGATATTATTTTGAAATTTAGAAAGCACACCAGTGACACAGGTGGCCAACAAAATGATAATGGTAGTGACGATGGGGGTTGTTGCCATACTTTAATTTACTTGTACAACAACAAATATGGTTTATTTAGGTTGTTGTTGTTGTCAAATATTGATATGTATAGCTTGTGTGACGTTCGGTGCTATCGGACAATTACTTAAAAGAGATTTGTTAACGGTTTTAAGCTGATTAAATATTTTCATGTTTGGTGTGAGTCAAAATATGTACAAAGCATGAGCTCAAAAATAATATATAGATACATGTGTATGTATGTAGATATGTGTTTGTAATTAGCTCGAATACTTAATTTCCATGGAAGCACGAATGTTATAGATTAACGAAATTGATAATATTGAGTCGGACTTCAGTCAAGAAATAAAGTATAATAGGCGTCCAACGATCTCTTCTATGAACGCTTGGAGCGCACGTACGAGCGCTGCCCCCGTCATGATATCAAAATCGTGCTTGGCGACTTCAATGCCAGGGTGGGAAAGGAGGGGATCTTTGGAACCACCGTCGGAAAATTCAGCCTCCACGACGAAGCGTCCGAGAACGGATTGAGGCTGATCGACTTCGCCGGGGCTCGAAACATGGTACTACCAGTACTAGGTTCAAGCATAAAAAGATCCATCAAGCTACGTGGATGTCTCCGGATCGAAAACCAAGAAACCAAATCGATCATGTTGTGATAGACGGAAGGCACACTTCCACTGTTTTAGGCGTACGTACACTCCGGAGCCCAAACATCGA
Source organism: Rhagoletis zephyria (assembly GCF_001687245.7). Lineage (NCBI taxonomy): Eukaryota > Metazoa > Arthropoda > Insecta > Diptera > Tephritidae > Rhagoletis > Rhagoletis zephyria. The sequence continues at coordinate 56,332 of NW_016158414.1, read as the reverse complement.
CTCGGTCCACTGTTTTATTGCAGCCAAGATACGCACCCGCGTCTGTGCAGCAAAAAATGTGCGCCCAAAAAAGCAAGGGTAGCTTAACGTGGAAAAGCTGCAAAGTCGAAAAGCACAACAGAGAGCCAATGCATTCGCTACTCGACTCTCAGAGAGCACTCTTCAACAGGCTGACATATGCGAGCAGTGAAACTACATTTCCAGCTCATTAAGGACCGCCGACGAAGAAGTAGTCGGATTCCAGCGAGCCCAAAAAAACAACTGGTACGATGAGAAGTGTAAAGAAGCTGCAGAGAAAAAAATGCCCCCTACAGGGCCACGCTCCGATCGGGCGCAACGAGCGCTATGTGGGACCGATATAGGGATAAGAAGAAAGAGGCCGAAAAACGTGAATGCGAAGAGCATGAAATGCTGGCCGACAGTAAGAATGCCAGAAAATTTTACCAAAGAGTTATGCGACTCACGGAAGGTTTCAAGATCAGTGCGTACTCCTGTAAGAACAACAATGGTGACCTAGTTACCAATGTCCAGAACGTACTTAAATTATGGAATGAGCTCTTTTCCACCAAACTGAATGATAGCAACACGGAAAGTTTTGAAAAAGATGAACCCTAGCCCCCGGTCGACGATGAGGGAGTCGATGTTTCACCGCCTGACTATGACGAGGTACGAATAGCAATAACGCGGCTGAAAAACAACAAAGCTGCTGGAGCTGACAGCCCGCCAGCTGGGCTATTCAAGTAGGCTGGCGAGGAGTTGATAGGTTAAGTCCACCGTCAAGTAACCGATTGGGCCTTATTAGTATGGCTTTAGACCTGGCGAATCCACCATAGACCAGGTATTCACAATAAGCCAAATCTTGGAAAAAAACCTCTAGAAAAGCATCGACATTCACCACCTATTTGTCGACTTCAAAACCGCTTTCGATAGCACTAAAAGGATGTCTGAATTTGGCATCCTTCGAAACTGATACGGATGTGTAAAATGACGTTGAGCAATACCACCACCTCCGCCAGAATTGGGAAAGACCTTTTCGAGCCGTTCGCCACAAAACGGGGTTCCAGACTGGGCGACAGCCTTTCATGTGACTTCTTTAATCTGATGTTGGAGAAGATAGCAATAGCTGCAGAACTGAACCGCTCAGGAATAATATTTTATAAGAGCGTGCATTTGCTGGCATCATCGATATCATCGGTAACAAAAACTGCGAATTCTGTTCTGACTTTTCCAAGTTTAATAAGGAAACGAAGCGAATGGGTCTGGTGGTAAACGAGGACAAGACGAAGTATCTCCTTTCACCAAACAAGCAGGCAACGCATTCGCGCCTAGGCACCAACGACACTGTTGGCAGTTATAATTTCGAGAAAGTACAGAATTTCGTTTACTTGGGAACCATCATTAACACCGTTAATAATGTCAGCATAGAAATCCATCGCAGAATCACCCTTGCCAACAAGTGCTACTTTGGATTGGCAGTAGGCAATTAAGGGGTAAAGTCCTCTCGACGTACAAAAACCACACTCTATAAGTCAGTCATCATGCGCGTGTTGGTATATGGTACAGAAGCATAGACAATGACAACATCCGATGAGTATTCGAGAGAAAGATTTTGGGAAAGATTTACGAGCCTTTACTGGCGACGGCGAGTACCGCACACGCTGCAATGGTAAGCTGTATGAGCTTTACAACGACATAGACATAGTGCAGCGAATTAAAAACAGCGGCTCCGCTGGCTTGGTTATGTCGTTCCAATGGACTCCGATGCTACAGCTCGGAAAGTATTCAGCTCGGAACCCGCTGGTGGTACCAGAGGAAACGGGAGGCAAGGGAAAGACCAAGTGGAGAGGGACTTGCCTTCATTTGGCTTTTTTGAACTCGGTCAAAATCGCGTAGGCGCTTACAGCGCTAAATATGAAGAAATAAGAGACTTGCTCTGGAAAACCAGTTGATGGTTACACATTATTTTTATAGGCGGCATAAGGTGGTGATGTGAGAAACATAGTTTCCAAGTACAACTGGTTTATTTGAAGAGCTGTGGCGAATTAAGTGTTTGGTTGACATGTTAGTATTGTGAAGAGACTATTTAACGTTGCCTTTTAAATCTAAGGTTCATAAATTCGACTGTGTTAGTCCGAAACGCTTTATAGTATATTACGTTGAGTCTTTCAAGCATTCATCGAAAACCAAGTAAGCATATTGACAAGTATGCCTATCATCCTCTGCGAAATATGTTTGGAAAAATAAGAAGAAACTCGAATTCTGATCCTACGGTCCAGCGGCAGGTCTGTTCATACGTTCCATGAACCACAACAAACTCTAGCACTGTCTTCCTCACATGAGATAAGTTGATGTTGTTCTTAACCTCTGAGAGTGAAGCTAGGACATGAGTTTATTGCTCAGATTGCACTGTAGAAAAATTGTGTGTGACTAGTCACTTCGAATGGCACACACATCGGATTCCGATCAGAAAATATGACAATCTTATCTACTTTCCCTTCCTATCTACTTGTATACATATTAAAAGAGATGAGACTTAAGGACATATTTTTGTTCTGCTCAGCCTTCGCTTAGATTAGGTAAGAGACGTTTTGGTGCGAAGCTTCTCCTGAACCACGATTGATTTACATCGTTCTCTTGCATTTCAATTACAAATTTTATTATTTTTTTAAAATTATGAATTTTTTATGATTGAAACTTGAAGCTTTCTAGGATAAATTATTTGCTCGCCCACATTTTCCTTCCTTTGTTTGAGTTTAAAAAGTCGTGTGAATACTTTTTCTTCCTAGTAAATTAATTTGAGTGATTGGTTTTAATGTATACCAGACATAACTTCCCAATTCGTATGAACTTTCAAGCTAAGTTAATTAAAGCGCTTGCTAATGCCTACCTGAAAAAACGATTTCAAATTGAATATGCATGTAAGTACAAAATCAAATTTCCCTACAACAGAACTTTGCAGAATTGTTGATTACGTAAACAAGCTTACAGCGCGCTTACGTCCGTTCTCCGGCATCTTTCATAAATACCAATAACTTAATGCCATTTTCGCGCGCCTACTCCGAATAGCAACGCATCAACCGCATAAATTCCCAAACATGAAGATGAAAAAAAAAATATTTAAAAGAAATAAAAAGAAAGTTTCAACCTTAAGAAATAAACACGAACAATCCTCAAGCGAAGTTAATTTGGTCGAGGCATAAACAAAATAACAACAAAGCGCAAAACAAACTTTAGTCTGGCAGCCACTTCACTCCCAGCCACAAGCCGCAGCTTCCACTTTATTCGCTCTGTTGGAGCTGAACTTCCGGCAAGATGGAGCATAATTCGTCAGGCGTCTTTGTTGCATGCCACACGGAGATAGCTATATGATGGCTAGGGTAACGACGCGCGGCACTTAGTTCGCTTGGTGTTACCTGTGTGTGTACATAAGTATAAACTCAGTAAGAGAATACCTGAAACACAATACAGTTGGCCACACCGATTGCCACGCGTGTGCTCAGGTAACAGCGGCATGCAAACGACCGCCCAACCACAAAGCAACCACTCGCCTTTAACCCGCCTTTGCCACTTATTGTTGCATAGAGTGTACGGGCAGAGGTGGAAAATGCTGTGGTGCTTGTAACAAAATATATTCAAATTTAATATTTTTATTAAAAAACTTTTTCAACCAACAATGCCAACGCAAATAAGTATATTGCAACAGCGCAGTGTGGCAACAACTGAGAAGAAAAGAATTGTTGCATTAACTACGCCTACAAACACAAATATGTATTTATGCCTAAAGATTGTGAAATGGCAAGAAGTAATACAAGTATTTTGTGAAGAAATGAAGCAGGTTTTTCTTCGGGTAATTTAAAATGAATAAGTTTGAAAAGTAAATATCAAAAAGTAATTTAATGCAGCAAGAGGGTGCATGTCGTAATTAGGTAAGGTAAATAAAGACTCTTGAACATATATGTACAAGACAGGAAAAATTCTATGGCCATGCCAAGCTACTAACTACAGCCGTCGTACTGTATAATCGATAATGAACATAAAGATGACGGAAAATAGCAATATTTGAACCGCTCATGGCACACATTGTTTAATTGCATTAACAAAAAGTTGTGAGATGCATTAAGATAATGTAGTTATGTAAATATATATGTTCATTTATTATTACATATGGGTGTTTCCATCGACATATATCTAACGTATTTATGGGCCAATTTGTCTGCTTTTTTAAATATTTATATACTAGCTATATAAGTAGAAAAATTTTTGCGTAAAATGGTTTTGCTAGGTGGCGCCAAAGTCGAGATAAGTATTTTGAAAAACCGTATTTATGGTCCGATTTCCAAAAAATTTACCCTGAATTGGCGCTGAAGTAAAAATATAAATTATATTCGACATTTAAAGCGATATCAACAAAAATATAACGATGGAAATTTATGTCACGTTACGCTACATCACGTAACGTTTCACACTTGAGGTTGTAAAAGAAAATTGAAACAAGTTGCATTAATTCAAAAAACTCTAAAAACAACTAGAATTACTCCAAATTATACTAAAGCAACTTTCATGAAAAGAGCCATCTATAATTAGCAGAGTTTTGCATTTTAGCTGCATATTTTTGTGACTTTGTATGTAAAAATGCGTAGAACCGTCGACAAAACAAATTTCTAAAAATCAACGGTAAGTCCTAGTTACTTAAAACTTGCACTTTATCGTACTAAAATTTAGCGAAACTTTTGTGAAAAATTTTGTGGAGTAAAAATCTCGAGAAAAGATATCCTACAAATTTGTGATGTTACTATAAGGATGCTGTTTCAGGGCTAAACCACACATCTAAGATCATTTAAGAAGGTGTTAACATCTGTTAACTTTTATGGAAAAAACTTGCAAAATTATTACAGTTATTGTTTGTCCCGTATTCGGCTCGCATAAATATGGTCACCGTGGCTATACGGTAAGCATGGGTGGTTTTACCCCTATTTCCAACGTCTTCAATATAACGTTCAGTTAGACATATACCTTGTTTATATGGCATCAAACGCGGTATCGAATTAGCTCGTGTCAGTGTAGCTCGCTTGAAATGCAAGTGTTTATATGCAACAAAATAAATGAGTCGATCGAACGCACTTTAGAACAGAGTTCATCCCGATGCAAACCTGTTAATACATATATCATTAAAGACTCACGCAATGTAAAAATTATCTTAGATATTAATTTTATAACAAGGCTTATCACAAATGTAATTTCAAGAACTATTTAAATGGGTTACTTCATACAGATTTGCATGAAACAACCGTGTGGGCAAATTGCGTGTTTATACGCACTCTTAACACGATTCACACGATTTATGGTGGCACGGTTAAGACCTTCAATTCGATTTAAGATTGTGTTTATGTGTGTGTCCCAATAACACGGTTTGCCTTAGAACGAATTGAATGAAGCATAATATAAACATGGTATCACGCCCATTTTCCAAAATTCTATAATAATGTGACTTATTTTCTAGGGATTGTTGTTAGTATACATTTTGAGTAAATTAGCGACCTTAAAATTTTAAATATCAAAGTTGCAAGAATTGCTGGAAATAAAAGTTATATAAAAACTGGGCGTAATTTTGGTCCGACTTCAATAATTTTCAACGTTTTGCTTTTATGTGGCAACCACATTAATCGTACCGAGTTTAGTATAAATTTATTTAAAGGTTACCGAGATACACATATGTGGTCATAAATAGGCGGTGCCACGCCCAAACATCAATTTTGACTAAAATAGCTTCAGTATTAATTGATTTATCGAAGATTTCATATTTCTCGAAATTACCGCTATATGGGATGTGGTGTGGTCATTGTCCGATTTTTAAAATTTTCAGCCGTTTAATATGTTGTACCAAGGCCAACAAATGCGCCAAGCTTGAGATTTCTCTGGTGAAGCGGTTACCAAGATATACACATGTAATCATATGTGGGCGTGGCTACATTTTCTCTATAATGTATAATATTTTTATTTTTAGTCCAAAAACCATTGTAAGAGCCGGATACTAACAAAGTCACAAACTTTAGCTCATCACTGCTGTGATTTCTACCGCGCCTCAAAGCTTGCCGCTGAAAAAAATATGCCGCTACAATACAAATTTTTAAATTTTTGTGTATTTTTCTAGCACTCATAATCGAATTTTTTGTGACACATTTCTCGGCGCACTAGAAATCACAACAGTGATGAGCTAAGTTTTGTGACTCTGTTAGAATCCGGCTCTTACAATGGTTTTTGGACTAAAAATAAAAATATTATACATTATAGAGAAAATGTAGCCACGCCCACATATGATTACATGTGTATATCTTGGTAACCGCTGAAAACTACCGTTATAGGGGAGGTGGGCGGGGTTATTGTCCGGTTTTGCCCATTTTCAATACCATCCGTCCTACGCTAAAAAGAAGTATACATACCAAGTTTCGTTAAGATATCTCAATTTCGACTCGAGTTATCGTGTGCACAGACGGACAGACAGTCATCGCTTAATCGATTTCTTTTTTATTATTACCTTCCTTTTATTAACTCGGGATGTAACTATGTAATATTGATGCGCCTAAAAGATGCAGCGATTTCTATTCTCTAGTTACATACCTGATGACAGTACGAATGGCAATTATAATAGGGAGGTCTTAGTTTTTTAAACTATAATTTTATTTCATTCCGATCATTTGTGTATACATTTGTCTACATCTATCTCCATTCTTTTTGGCTGTTACAAACGACCGTTATTGTGCACAAGTGCGCTCGGGTATAAAAACGTGAAAAAATACCAAATAATATCGCCAACGTGGTTAAGATGTTTGTTAGAGAATTTAATGAACTTTAACAACGCATCTACGAAACAAACTTGTGGACAATCTAGTAGATTCTTTTTCCAAGTTGTATAAGGAAAAAAAGCCAATGAGTTTGGTGGTCCACGAAGACAAGTTGAAGTATCTCCTGTAACCAATCAAACAGTCACCGCATTCGCGCCTTGGCACCCACGTCACTTTTGGCAGATATAATTTCGAGAATGTGGAGAATTTCGTTATCTTGGGAACCAGCATTAACACCGATAATAATGTCAGCATAGAAATCCAATGCAGAATCGCTCTTGCCAACAAGTGCTACTTTGGACTGATTAAGCAATTTAGGAGAAATGTCCTCTCTCGACGTTCGAAAACCACACTCTATAAGTCACTCATCATGCCCGTGCTGGTATATGGCGCAGAAGCATGGACAATGACAACATCCGATGAGGCGGCTCTTGGAGGATTCGAGAGAAAGGTTTTGCGAAGATTTACGGGCCTTTACGCGTTGGCGACGGCGAGTACCGCAGACGATGGAACGATGAGCTGTATGAGCTTTACAACGACATAAACATAGTGCAGGGAATTAAAATAGAGCGACTCTGCTGGTTTGGCCATGTGGTTCTAATGGACTCCGACGCTCCAACACTGAAAGTATTCAGCTCGGAACCCGCTGGTGGTAGCAGAAGATGAGGGAGGCCCCCACTGAGATGGCAAGACCAGGTGGAGAAGGACTTGGCTTCACTTGAAATTCCCAATTGGCGTCAGAGGGCACAGAAGAGAAACGACTGGCATGCTTTGTTCCACTCGGCCAAAAGCGCTAATAATAATAAGTAGAAGGAGGACTGTGTGACGGATAGAAATATTAATTTGATAAGCATTTTGTGAAAAAATCTTGCTTTAAGCCAAAGAGTGGAAAAACCTTTGGGTTAAATGAATAATAAAATACTAAAAAGCACGTGGTTATTGGAGGGTTAAACGTTATTCTGAGTAAAAAGGATATGTTGCGACAAATAGTCCGAGTGCATATAAAAGCGTCACGTTTTTTCATGTTAGGCGTAAAATATATGGATGGAATGAGTACTTAAAGGAGCGCTTTCAATGCCCCTGAAGTTTTTAGTTGCAAACCAAATTTTGATTTCAAATATAAAAAGTAAATTTAGCACTCCATATTTGCCGTTGCGTTTGCTTTTGATGTGTAGATTTGTTTGTTTGAAATCAACATTACTGCTTACTTGGTGAAAAATGTTAAAAAATTTATGCAAACTGCGTTAATTAAGAAAAAAAAATAAACGGTTTCCTGCCTTGAATTAAAACGTCCCAAAGCTCGCAGCAGCTTATATGCGGCCACTACATAAATTAAAATAGGTACGTATTACGTGGGCACTGCATTCATATGCATATACAATGCCCTACTTTCAGAGCGCAAAGTTTAATTGCGTTAAAAAGCATGTTATCCCTGATTATAAGGATCAACACAGACGGTCAAACGTACACACATGTACCTATGTATATGCATGATGTTTATCCAATGCAGCGAGTACTAGACGCACAGTTTTCCAAAATAAAAGCGTGCTCTAATTCAGAAAACTAATGTGTTGAATATGGAATGAATAAACTAGAATAACACTAAAAACTGAATTTAACATAGTAGAAACAAATGGAAACATTCCAAACCTCATCTACATACGTACATATATACCAATGATAGCCATAGAAATGGCGTCGTCTACCTAATATAATATTGTCCTCATATGAAAAACCGAGTTCTACCTTTACTTATCATCCGGCATTCCAGCACGCAAGCAAATCCGGCCCGCATGCATAAGCATACATACGTACATATGTATGTATATTTGTAATTTATGTACCTGTGAATTGGTGTTTGTTTGTGGCAAGGACTTTCGGTTTTTGACTAAGGGCTACCACGGAAAAGTCGTGAGCTTAACTTAATGCGAACTTTTATGTACGAAAATCACGCGCTAACATGAGTACGAGCACCAACTAATAGTAAGTAACTTTTTACTCTGCCTAGATACATACATATATTCAGTCAAAAGTTTGTCGCACCACACAGGGCAATCGAATTTTTGAGCGTCTATACACAGCTAAAAATATGCAGAAAGGTCAATCGTGATGACCCTCGTGCGCCCAAATACAATTTCAGCTAGGTAAGAGTGACATTTGTCGTTGGTTCGGTTGGAATGGGGAGGAGTGCAGGAGAGTGGTGTGAAATACTAACCAACCTTGTTATTGTAAAAGTTTCGGTTTTATTAGATTTTAACATTTTTTGGTTTACCATTTGGATTTGGCTTTATTCATTTGTTTGTTTTTCCTTTCCTACACCTTTCTCAATATTGACCTCTGCTGGTGGCTGACCAGTAAAATCAATGATAAGGAACAGGAAACGTAAAAGGTAAAAGTTAATGAAGTTGTATGCAAATGAAAGCCACAGTTCTTGCCAAACCTGATTGCGAATGGACAATGAATAATGAATTTGTTTTCCTACTCATGGACCGTTCACAGATTGAGAAATCGGTTAAAGGTGAATAGTAGAGTGACGAAAATATAATAAGTAAAAGTTAAACCAAGTAATTATTATACCCGAGCGCACTTGTGCACAAGGGTATTATAACTTTGTTCACATAACGGTTGTTTGTAACAGGCAAAACGAATCGAGATAGATATAGACAAATGTATACATAAATGATCAGAATGAAAAGAGAAATCGATTAAGCGGTGACTGTCTGTCCGTCCGTCCGTCCGTCCGTCTGTGCACACGATAACTCGAGTAAAAATTGAGATATCTTAACGAAACTTGGTACGTGAACTTCTTTTGGGCGTGGGACGGATGGTATTGAAAATGGGCGAAATCGGATAATAACCACGCCTACCTCCCATATAACGGTAATTTTAAGAAATACGAAAACTGCGATATTTTAGTAACTACTGAAGATAATTCACTCAAAATTGATATTTACAATAAGTTTTAGACGAAAAATAAGAATATTATAAATTTTTGGAAAATGGGCGTAGCCACGCCCACTTATGGTTACATGTGTATATCTTGGTAACAGCTGCACCTATTTCTTCCAAATTTGGCACAGTTGTTTCAAAATTTTGTCCTAAGCGTATTTCTTGGTAAAGAATTGTTGCAAGCATCAATTTTGAAT
>NW_016158414.1:42806-46290 GCF_001687245.7 Rhagoletis zephyria | reverse complement strand
AAAATGGGCGTGGCACCGCCCACTTATGATCACATATATGTATCTCGGTAACCGTTCTACCAATTTGTACCAAACTCGGTATTTTTATTGTGCTTGCTACATAAAAGCAAAACGATGAAAATTATTGAAATCGGACTAAAATTATGGCTTTTCATATAACGGTAAACTTTAGAAATGCTTGAAACGTAAATATTTTGAAATTTAAGGACGCTAATTTACTCAAAACGGATACACCCCGGCTTACCACGTAGCGGTAGCTTTCGTAAAGGTGAAAATTATATATTTAATATTTGCGCCGGGTATTTAATGTTCGGCTCCGCCCGAACTTAGACTTTCTTACTTGTTTTTCATAGTATTCATATTTGTAAGAAAGCAACTATTATTGATAATAATGACAATTTCATATACATATATACATCATTTGAGAGTCACATTGTTGTAGTATATGTACAGTAGGGTAGTCCAACAATGCACGTGAATAAGTAAAGTCGGATTTTTAATGCTCACATCCCCTAGGATTGTTCAACACCGAAAAAAATTATACCACTTTTTTTTAAGAAAAAAGTATTTAGAGGTCGCTGAAAGCGCTCAAAGTTTTCCATGTTTTTTTTTTTTATATGGAGAAAAAAACAGTTTTCGTACAAATGGTATAAAATTCTTGAAAATCAATATTTTTCGATAGTAAAACTTTGTTTGTCTTCAGGGGACTGTCAGTAATAATACTCAATTGTTTATTTTACTATTTTTCAATACTAGCGGCTTTTTAAGGGTCACCAATTGCATTTTTTGAGGTTTTTAGGGTGCTATAAAATATAGTTAGTAATAGAAAATGGTCAAATAAACAACTATGTACATGTTATTATTGGAGGATTCCTGAAGAAAAACAAAATTTTCCGAATGAAAAATATTTATTTTCAAGAATTCCATACCAATTTTACGAAAACTTGTTGTTTTTCCCACATAAATTACATGCCCAATTTTGAGCGCTTTGAGCGACCTCTAAATATTTTTTTTATTCAAATATAAGAAACAGGGGCATAATTTTATTCGGGCATTAAGATTCCGACTTCACTTTTATGGACCACCCTAATATACATACATCCACCAACTTCTCAGTCGGCAAGATGAGTAGCGTTTCTAAATAAACGCCTTTAGGTGAGGATTTTTCAATAACACCATCTCTTTAAAAACTTTATTAGAAGATCTTCCAATAGTTTTGCCATTCGAAGACAGATGAGAAGGTGTGTTTCCAAGGTAATCAAAGTCAAATAAAAGAAAATCGCACTAGGCACGTCGGTGTGTGTGTGTGTTTCATTATTATTTCCTGTAAATTTTTCCCTTCTGAGGGAAGTAAAGAATCCAGCTCCCAGAAGAGCTCTTTTTTCTTATTGTACGAAATTACCTCTGGCTTTTAAGAACACATACATACATACAACAATTAATAGTTTGTATTGTTATTAAATGTTCATATTTAAAAACCAAATTCAACGATCATCCATTCACACGAAAAAAGTGTCAGAATATAGTATCCATTTCAATTCAAACTGTCCATTTATTCAATCTTTTAAAAGTCAATTTATCTTTACCAACAAGACGTAATTTCAACAATCTCTCATGCTTTCCCATAAAAAGGACTAAAACAACAAGGGAAAGAAAATGAACAAACAAAAAGAGGTAAAACAATCTGATAATGTCGCAAAAGCCAGATTGTTTTTTCCGGTGTGGCAGTGTTAAATTATATCCGTTTGTGCCATCGCAACCCTTTTTTCCAATTGCCACATTTTGGTATGCTGTTGGCGCCGAAGGGCCCACAATGTGCCACATATGTACGAGCATTGTTAGACGTGCGCACGACCAACATGTGCGGCCATTCAGTGTGGCAGGTGTCACTGGAAATGTCAACTGATAAGGCAATGCGCGCTATTTTTTTACACTCAGTTCAGCTATTTCAGTGAAGCCTTTTAAAAATCAAAATGTAAAAAGAGTTCGCAAAAAATTTAAGATTTAAAATAAGAAGCTTTAAAGTGCTAATGAATCTCGCATTATCTAAGATATAAATTTTAATATTTGCAAGCAATATTTCGTGAAGGAAACTATCGAAATAATCAAAAAACGCATTATGTATCAATAAAACGTCACTTAAGGCTTTACCCCTGGTTAGGTTACTGAACCACTTTCCAGTAACCGAACGGAAGATTAAACAGCATACTATTCTTTCATAATGTAGGGAGACGAAGCCATGATAACGCTAAAGATTTCAGACTTATGAGCCTAATGACTTTCGTTGATATCTGCATATCATCTACAGGCCATTAGGGTAATCGAACTAAAAACACTCCAAGCTGAAAAGGTGGTGACTGCCCTACGGTACGATCATGGCTCATTCTATCACAAACCTTCTCTCTCACGTATGAGGCCATGATATGCAGATGTTGAATTCCAGTCGGATTGTGGAGACAATTGTAAAGGATTTAAGAGTTAAATTTAAATTAAAGGTGGAAGACACCATAAATCGGAAGGAATTCCAGTCCGTTTTCCCAATTATGTGGAGTACATTGTATGGGTTTGGCAGCCAGATTGCTATGAGCTCGAATAAAACCGGGGAGTGATCAGAAGACAAGTTGAAACAAGAGCTGGACGTTACTTCTGAGGGTGAAATTCTTTTGGACACGCAAAAATCAATCTAGTCCGGTATTTTGTTTGTATATGTTGGCTAGTATGTAGGCTTTCCGAACGAGTGGAATTAAATTTAGATTTGTAATAGCAGCGTAGAGTTGTCGTCCTTTAGAGGTAATAAGGAAAGAGCCCTAGGAAATTGAAAAGCCTTCCATATTTCGCAGTACTGATAGTTTTTTTGGGTGGACTGTAGCTTTCGGAGACCGTTTTGATCTTCAACTACAATATTTTTTGTTTATAAAGAATCCGTCAAGAAGAAGTCAATGGCTTTCAGATATCAGGAGAATATCTATTTCTTGAGCAAGGGAGTAGCCAATATCTGATGTAAGGGGGAAAACGAAATATACTTGGGTATTTGTTTGATATATTTTTTATTTAGTAATTTTTACGCTAATTGAGATTTTCGGCAAACTTTTCGATTATTTCCTCCTGAATCATTTCGCGGTTTTCGATAACGAGTTTTCTATGGACGCTCATGAAGCATAGCCCAATAAGCCTTTCTTCTCCTGTTGTGCTTCTGAGCCAGGTTTTTGCTCTTCGAAATGTTCTAAACGATCGCTACACAGTCGCTACACTTATACACTTGTTTATCGCTGATAGAAATACAACTTCAACATCCTATAAATCTTCTTCGGGCAAGTTCTTTTTATACCCGAGCGCACTTGTGCACAAGGGTATTATAACTTTGTTCACATAACGGTTGTTTGTAACAGGCAAAACGAATCGAGATAGATATAGACAAATGTATACATAAATGATCAGAATGAAAAGAGAAATCGATTAAGCGGTGACTGTCTGTCCGTCCGTC
>NW_016158414.1:34907-42401 GCF_001687245.7 Rhagoletis zephyria | reverse complement strand
GGTATGGTTATTGTGCTTGCCACATAAAAGCAAACCGTTGAAAATTGTTGAAATCGGACTAAAATTGAGGCCGCTTTTCATATAACGGTAAATTTCAGAAATGCTTGAAATTTCAATATTTCGAAATTTAAGGACGCTAATTTACTTAAAATGTATACACCCCGGCTTATCATGTAGCGGTAGCTTTCGGAAAGGAGGAAAACATATATTTAATACTTGCGCCGGGTATTTAATGTTCGGCTCCGCCCGAACTTAGACTTTCTTACTTGTTCTTCCATAAGTTGTACCAGAGAATGAGTTCACTGCCCATACGTAGATCAAAGATCTGTTGAAAATGCTTCGCGTTTATTTACACCTTTTCACTGGAACATTTAATCGAATAAAATGGGTGCAATATTGACAGTGAAACAGCTGGAGTATTTTCTTTGGAAAAGTGTAGTTATATAGAGGCCGTTAGTGAATCCAGTTACGGTATTTAATATTATAGAGCATCGCCAGTAGGTACTAATTTTCATTTACCTCCCAAGCGTGGTAGAGAAATTTCTACTACTAGATCGGCTGTAATCATACGAGATTTTTAACTCATTCCGTGGTGACTTCGTCTGCATTCTTGCGATCATTCTTAACCACCTCCAAAATATTTTCAATATGCTGACCAACGGCGATGAGGTGTAATGTCTTCATTTGTAAAATGTTTGCTGTAGCTTCCAGCAACGTTGAATATTTAGCAATTGTCATTAAAGCAATGATGGATATCGCCTTGTAATAGCAGCACACAATTGATACGCAGACTTTCTTGTAAAAAAGTTTCCCTGAAGTGACAACGAGGTCACGAGGAGACTCATCATGACTTGTTGGATGACATGCTTTAATAGTGTGACCATTTCGCTCATTTCGTTTCCATTTTGGGTTTGAGTTATAGTTTCAGAGCTATCTAGAATATCACTTATATTGGCTATAGTTAGGTGCAGCCATGCATACAGTTTTAAATATTTTTGAGAACATACATACATTTTTTAATATTGGGGTATCAAATACAATATTTTGGCTGTTTCTGATTGGCCGAAGAAAAACCTACTTGAGAAACAGTCCTTAACTCGTAAAATTTTTCAACAACAAATGCATGCGATTTACTGTCAAGTCCGTTTGACATGCCTAACTCGTCATTTTGGATATACAGTAAAACCCGTTTAAGTATCTCATGAAAAATGTCAGCTTTTTGAGCGGGTACTTAAGCGAACATAATTATTGATGTAGATACATCTTCTTGTTAACTTGCATAAATATGTAAATCCTTGATTAAAACACGAACATTTAATGAAGTATACGTAGCTTAAAACCAAGATCGTAGCATTATCTAAACAGATAAACAAATAAAGAAAATTCTAAAAAAATAAATTGGTATGTAATTTCTACAAGAATTAAGTTCTTTAAAAAGTCATTGATTACACATATTTATAGTATAAATATACCATACAAACCTAAGATTAAGATTTTGTAGAACACTTAAAAAAAATGCATAAAAATTTCAAACTTTTTTCTCAGAAGAGTTTCTTTGAGTATAAAGTTTTACTGCCCATTCAATTTTAGTTTAACAATGTGCAAGTTTCATGTGGCTAAAAATTACTGTTGATTTTTTTGAAGGTGCGTAGCGCAGCCACTGAATTTCAGAATTGTATGTAAGTATTTTAAGGAATATTCAAAGAGCACTTAAAAGGGGAAGATTATAAGTAAAATGGGAAATGGGGTACGAAAAATGTAGGTACTTAGGCGGATTGAGTAAGTAAGTGGGAAGGTACTTAAGCGAGGGATTTTCTTCAGATTACTTCAAAAAATTCACGGTGCACAAAAATGTTTGTTACTAAAGCGGGTTAGGTACATAAGCGGGGGTTACTTAAGTGGGTTTCACTGTACTATTTATTAGCTTTCTTAGCTGACATTTCAAGAAAGCTCATAAGCTTATCATATTCGATAAGATTGCATAAGGTGTTGACTGATTCGAAACTCTCTTCAAAAAAAATTATCAGGATGCAATTTTAAAAGTAGTTTCAATATTTTTGTTAATTTCAGTCAAGACGGCATTTTACAAAAATTATTGCAAGCAAATCTCGGGATTTTCGCTACCTCAAAAACACCGGGATACCGGCATTGGCATCCTTAGGTTTAGGGGATTACATGGTAAAATTCTAGTTGTTTCAGAATTGTATTTTCAATGATACTTAAGTATGCAGATAACTTGGCTTTTCAGTACATAAAGTTATGCACCAAATGAGAATTTCATAAGTACATATGTATATACACCTCTTTAAGCAATCAAATCATACTCAAATTAATCTACATACTCAAATTATTCTACAAAAAGCGAACATGTCAATGAGTTACCACTCAATCAGTCTTATCTAAGGCTTAAAATTAACTAAGTTTTCCAAGGTTGTAACGTATATATTTACTGTTTCTCTGAATGTATAATTCTTTCCAAAAAGTATTTTAAAATTGTCAAATGTGGCAATGCAATTTGGCGCTATGAGTTTCTCACTAACCCTCTAAAGTTAAAAATACAATATTTATGCAGAAAGTGACAAATAGCAAATACTTATGCAAACTTGTTTAAAAAGTTTATAGCCGCTTTACAACTAACAAGTGGAAAAACAAAAACACAGACTAGCAGTTGTAAATTGGTAATGAGAAGCAAACTGAACGAGGAAAAGCTAAGGATAAATATACTAAGAAGAAGTAGTTTAAAATTGTCAAAATGTAATATGACAAAATGATACAACACATCTAAACTAGCACAGAGGCGTGGTTGTGTAGTAGCTAAACGTGCAATTGTAGTGAGAAAATAACAACAGAAACAACAAAACATTACGAACAAGTTTTTAAGTTGTGCTGAAATAAACGAAAGTTATCAACGAAAATTACGAATAACACAAACGTTGGCAATACTGGGATATTATACGTGTGCAAGCCTCTGACAGTTGACAGCTTCTTAACAGCGAGCATGAAAAGCTCTGCGCCTGCCACAGAGCGGTATTCAAGCAAAAAATAAAACAAAAAAAAAACACTGAACACCAGGAGGTAGGCGAGACGCCAATTGATGTCGGCGCGACGTTGAGAGAAGACATTCGCTCGAATAGATGAAGTTTGTTACGCGGATTTCGTTTGGAATATTTTTGAATGAATGTCAGATGGAGCACGGTATCATTGTTGGTCTCAGTTGTTGTCTTTGAACTATTTCACGCGCACGACTTTGATGACACTAATTTATATGTTGATGAACTGTTGTGCGAAATATTTAGTAACAAAAGCTCAAATGTACATTTTGAGTTGTAAACTTTGGTCTATTTCATTTTATTTTATACCAGGCACACATTTTGTGCCTGAAAACTTTTCTAATATGTATGTACAGTATGTGTTTGTGCGCGTGAAGTAAATATAGAAATTTCGCCTAGGATTATGTTTGACAATGATTTCATACTTTCCGACTTAAAAAGTTTTTGGTATTTACAATTATCCAGCGAAAAGTGGCATAAGTGCGTGAGCTGTATACATACATACATACAATATGTATCTATTTGGCGGGGCTCAGCAGGAGGGAATTTACATATTTTATGATTTTTATTTGTATATGTTTGTATATTAATATTTTCCTTTTTGATGGCGGAAATCTTCTTAGCTTTATATTGAAGACCTTAAGCTCATTGTTTATACATCTATGTCTCTATGCGAAGAATTTTTGAATATGCGGTGTTGTTTTTTTAATACTTCGGATGTATATGTGTGAACATACAAGTACATATGTACATATATTCAAACCAGGGAAGCCAACTCGTGTGGAGAATTTCAGTTGAGTTGGGGACTCGGGGAATAGGCAGTTTTTTTTGTTACAACATAAAATAATGTCTATGCAACCCTGAGATATTAGGTTGCGGACGTTTATGCAGAAAACTAATCTTAAAAAAATTTACCAGTTAACAATAAGCAAAGTGATAACTTTTTATACGTTTTGTTTATAGTTATATGGTACATACATATTAGCGTGGGCCGAGAATCCTTTTAAAAATTTCGATTGGCAATAGCCAAAATATGGTTCATTATGCTCTAAAAAAATCTGTGTGAAATTTTAAAATTTTTTGTCAATATCCTAGGCTTGCCCAAGTCCATCAAAGTTCAAGTACTAGAAAAAAATTTTTCTTAGCTAACTTCGATTCTCTACAAAAAAAGGTCCATATACCAAATTATGGAGGACTAATACTTTCGAAGATTATTGCAATTTTATTAAAAAAATGTATTAATTAATTTTTATTTTTTTTAACATATTGAACATTGATGGACTTGGGCGAGCCTAGGACAAAAAATTCCAAATTTCACACAGATTTTTTTGAAAGCGTAATGAACCATATTTTTGCTATTACCAATCAAAATTAAAAAAGAAAACGGATTTCGGCCCACGCTAATACATATGTATTTTCAGGCTTCGTTAATTTCACCGTCTGGAATTCAGTTTTATATAAATTTAAGCATTCCATGAAATAACTGAAAGGGTGTGATACAAGCACCTAGATATCATTACTTAATATTCGTAAGTTTTAAAATGACTTGTGATTTAATAATTATTATCAGGGAACGGATTTTATGGAAATTGCCTTTTTTTCTGCTAAAGAGATAGAGTATATTCGATTAAGAATGTCCACGATTTAGCTTTCCCTGATTCCATATATACACAATTGATGTTGCTTTTTTTTGCCTTTTTTAAGATATTTGCCTTTTTTTTGCCTTTTTTTGCCTTTTCCACCTTTAAAAAAGTGATTATAGCATTTACAATTTTTTTTTAAGATTAAAAAATATACACATTGCCCATGCGGCTTATAGAAGCGCAGAGACCTCTTGCCAAATTGGTGTTGAAAAAATTCAAAGCCGTTTTCTCAGCTAACGTAGGCTTGAAGACAATAAGGGGTGTGTATAAAATTGTAAAAGGCGAGGAAAACGCCCTTATTCCTGATAATATGAACGTTTCAAACGTTCCATATTTAAATTGGGCTCCACTTGTATCAACTTACGTCGAGCGCACATTTAGTACATTCAAGGCTTTTCTTCGCGAAAATCGAATGAAAATGCTGTCAGAAAACTTCAAAATGCATCTTGTGGTTCAATGTTACTACAACTATACAGACTAAAGTTTTATGAGTTAGAAACTGGAAAGGATAAAATAGTCAAAGTACAAATTTTTCATATAATGAAACTAGTTCATAGTTTTTCTCTTTTTACTTGTAATATAAAATTTTCTAAAATAAATATATTTTTTGATTGTTCTTAGTATTTTCAGTCTTTTTTAGTGCCTTATTTTGCTTTTTTGGCAATACCTTTGTTTTTGCCTTTTCCTGCCTTTTTCGCTATTTTATATTGCCTTTTCCAGCCTATTTCGTTACTTTATTTTGCCTTTTTTATAGGTTTTTAGGTCCTAAAAATCCGTTCCCTGATTATTATAAATACCTGTAGTTAGTATCCGACCGAGCATTCGGGCTCGGATTCAGATCAGTTTCGGTTAAAATTGGCCGAGTAATTTGGCCGAAAAGTTGTAAAGGAAATTTTTAAAAATCATAATTTTTTTTATTATTTTTCTATTTGAGTGCCTCTGTAGCGTTTCTGGAATTTCATTTTATTGTTTTATTTTAATGGAAACTTTCTTATTTCGTGTCGTTGTTTTAATTTTGTTTCCTGGCCGATGTTTCAATGCCCGATATACCTTTTGGTAAGTTCAATTTTCCAAATTACTTTGTATAGCGTTAACTAAAGCAATATCTTTTCAGACACAATGGCTTAAGGTAATCCGATTTGGGATTTGCATACGCGTAAAGGTAATGCAGATTTTGAGAACGAAGATTCGAGGACGATCTCGCTTGGTACGTCTTGTGTACTGCGCTGAATAAATGTACTGATTCTTTCAAGCTACGGACATAATTTTTACTCTGTAAAGTTCGGGTCCGGTTTCGGATTCAGTCACAAATTCGAGTGTGGTCGGACACTAATTATAAAAATTGGCATTTTATTTAACATACTAAAGTGTGCTATCGGACCATGATTATTATTTTTCGCTATAACTACTAAGAATTTATTTAAAATTGTTTCGATTTTATAAAACTGGCGCAGGGAACATACAATTATGTACTTCTGTATGTACATGAAATAAATACTACAAGATAATTTTATCTAATATAAGTTTAAAATAAATTTAAATTCAAATCAAACTCAAAATTAATTCAAGTATTTAATTGTTGGATTAGTTCCATGAAACAATTGTTTTACAATGCTGCTTACGAAAAAACTTTTTGCAAGTAATTAGGACCAATTTCCATCGACTCTTCTTGGTCGTACTTTTATCTGGATACTTCCGATATTGATGATGTGAAGAAAATGGTATTGGTATCACTTTTAATTTTGTGGTGATGGTTGATTACTCCGACAGGGTGGTGAGATTATTTATTTTGGAATGAAAAATTACATTGAAAATGGCATAAGGAATAAGGGATTTTGGAACTACATACGCCTCTAAAATTTTTTTTTAATATTAAATGTCAGCGTTTAGCTCAGCATATCGACTGCTGATTGGAAGATCGAAATATCTCGGCTGCCGGTTCGAAAACATCGTATCCCATAAAACTTTTCAGAAACTCCCTACATCAGAATTTGGTTGAAGTACGCCCTATTTCAAAATTTGAATGAAAAACGCCCTACTTCAGGATTTGGTTCAAAACTATCTCAACTGAAAATATGTTTGTGGGGGGTTTTTGATCAGGATTTTGAAACAGGGCATTCTTCAATAAAATTCTGAAATAAGACGTTCTTGGAAAGTTTTCTGATATAGGGAATTTTCGAATAGGGCCTTCTTCTCTCAAACACTAAGACAAGGCTATCGAGATAGGTCGATCTTCCACTCAGCGGTCGATATTCTGTGTTATCTTACTTTCTGAGCAAGATTTCTCCTCCTTTGATACTTTATTCACTATGGCCTCAATATTACTAGCCTTTATTTTCCTCTAAAATATTTGTAAACATGAAAGAAATATCTTTATATAATTCGATAACCTGAAATGGTTTACATACAAATCAATAATCTGCGGACTCCCCGATATAAAAGCATTTATAAAGAGAAATAAGACGGAAAGATTGTTGAGCAAAATATTACCTACACTTGGCTATACAAAAAACTAGGTAATTTATATTGGTTAAAATTTGATCTTATGTGTGAAGAATATTATAACTAGAAAACTAGTAAATATATGATACCAAGAGCATAAGTATCGCTTTAGTTTCCAAATGGAATAAAGGTCATAAAATATCAAAAGTATTCAACCCTGGTTTTTCGGGGAAAGATTTTTTTCTTCCTGAAATGGGTCAAATTTGACCCAAGGACCCTATTAAGGTTAACTATTACATACAAAAGAATAATGCTGAATTTCCACTAGGCATTGAAATGACAAAAAATTATAAAAAAAA
>NW_016158414.1:444-33586 GCF_001687245.7 Rhagoletis zephyria | reverse complement strand
ACTCAGTGCGTGTAGTCCCTACGCGCGGAAGAAGTGAAACTTAATAGAGGAAATTCCAGAAAGAAAGAAATGTGCGATATACATACACATGTACTTATTTTCTAATATACATATATAATTTCATCTTCATCTTCATCTTCATCTTCATCTCCATCTTCATTTTCATCTTCATCTTCATCTTCATCTTCATCTTCATCTTCATCTTCATCTTCATCTTCATCTTCATCTTCATCTTCATCGGGTAATATTCTTCGGAGATAGTTGTATGCTTCTTGAGGTAATCGGCGTGACTGACGAGCGCATTCCATGAATGTTAAGGACGATTTCTGGCGTGACGATCGTGAGCGAGACTTCCTATATATGAAGTTCAAAAATTCACTGGCTTATCTGTTGTACCCTTGAGTATAGATAGAGTAAAATTGGTTCTTCAAATGTGACACCCTCAAGATATGCATATCCTTACCTTAATATAGAAAAGCCTTAAATATTTTTCTTTTGAAATTCAGCGCTGCACAAAAGTCGGAGGATTACTCACTGAAGCCTAACCCGAATTTAAAATCAACTTCTACATCAAAAATTAGGTCATGCATAGGTTAAACCCAGTGGCGTAACTATATCATCTGAGGCCCGTGGTAAATTCTATGGATGGAGCCCTCCTAGTAAAAATCGTAACGTTGTAATTTAATTTTAATAAACCACTTAAGTAGTTACCCAACACTATTAACAATAATGTTTGCATTTTAGTTAAATATCTAATAAATTTTATTTTCAAGAACATGGGTTTATACATATTTATAATAAAGTAACAATTTAATTTTGATAAGATATTTATTAATAAAATTCTTGCCGAGCTTTCTGTTCCGCAAAATAATCAATAACAGCATCAAAGTTTAAAGACAGAATAGTAAAGTTACGTAGCCTGTCTTGATNTTAATTTTAATAAACCACTTAAGTAGTTACCCAACACTATTAACAATAATTTATTTTAATTTCAAGAACATGGGATTATACATATTTATAATGAAGTAACAATTTAATTTTGATAAGATATTTATTAGTAAAATTCTTGCCGAGCTTTCTGTTCCGCAAAATAATCAATAACAGCATCAAGGTTTAAAGACAGAATAGTAAAGTTATGTAGCCTGTCTTGACNGATATTTATTAGTAAAATTCTTGCCGAGCTTTCTGTTCCGCAAAATAATCAATAACAGCATCAAGGTTTAAAGACAGAATAGTAAAGTTACGTAGCCTGTCTTGATCCATAGAGTTCCTCAAATAGGTTTTTATTAATTTTAGTTTCGAAAATGATCGTTCAGCACTAACTGTAGGCACAGGAAGTGGAACAAATAACATAAATGCAGTCCATACATCGGGAAAGCAGGGCGACATAAAATAAAGTATATGTATGTATATGAGCATTTTCAACGGTCGCAAACCGCACGCTCGTACGCTTTTGAAGTTCAAGAAACAAGGAAAACATAAATTTGTATTATTTTTTTTCGATAGCATTTTGGTAGGTATATCTTTGGTGTAAAAAGGATCGTCTTTCGAATAATGGAAGACGCTTTTGGCTGCAAATTGAAAAATCCAAGAAACTACGAAATGTAACAGAATATTTTAAAGCGATTAATTTTATATAAGTAACTTCCTTCTTACTAGTTGCGCATTGAAATATCTCTATTAGTTTTTTATTTATAAGCTTAAGAAACCGGTCGCGAACGTACGATTTTTCCATAATATTTTATACCTTTCGTGAACATGAAATGGTATTATAAATTTGGTCCAATGTTGTCTGTCTGTTTGAACGCAATTTATAGGAACTGAGGGAAGTTTTCGAGATATCCGACTTAAATTTGGTAAGCGTGTGTATTTTTATAATGTATTAATCATTTGTCGGAACCGTTAAAATGGGACCACTATAACTTATATCTCCGACGCAATTGATTGTTCATTTTAGTTCTCGGTCCTGGTTGACCATTGAAAAGTGTAAATGCTCATATGCCCTTTAGTGGTGTCTCACTTTAATTGAATTTGTGTTCGCGGTCTCTTGGGCCAGGCCCAACGAAGAAAATGGCAACTGAATAACTGCAGTTTGCATAAAGATTTATAGTTACTCTGTAGAGAAAAAATGCTGGGCAGGACTATCTATATTGAGGTAACGATATGTAAATACTATAAACAAAGCCAAAGTGAAGTGGTTCTAATCTAAGGAGCTCTTAATCGTGCGAACCACTCGGTATAGGGCGGTTTCCGTTGACTTTACTTTTAGGTACACATGCTAAGGACAGTTTTCAGCTTCTCTGGATAACACTTATATCTCTTTGAACATGTTATCGACGTTACCAACTCAAAGTTATATGCATGGACTTGATAACGATATTTAGCGGCGAATTTGTGTTAGCCAGAGGCCCTAAGAGTAAGATTCAACGAGGGAAAAGCTGAAACTAGCAAATTGAATCATTTCTACTTTCAGGAGCTAAATAATTTGTGTAATAACTAAACTAATCCTGATTAAAGAATTCTTTGAAAATTTACCTAATACTTAGGTTAATTTATGATTCTAGTTGAAAACTATTTATCGCGGAGTTTAACTGTACTCCTCAAGGGAACCGGTAAATCAGCTAATGTTATCGATTAATAACCCAATAAACCATTTGCCTGCCTCACCCTTTCTCTGTAAATTGTAAACTTTTATAAGAACTTTTGTGCATCGCTCCTTTCGCTTTGTTGTTCTCACTTTGGTACGTTTGTAAAAATTTTAATACGCTTTGACGTTCAACTTTGTAACCTTTTAATAATGTACGCTCTAAAAAAGTTAAATACGTGAAGCTTTTTAATACAAGTAGTTTGTAGTCCGCATTTCGCAGGCTTGTTAGTTAACAAGGCAGCGCGCGTCATGGCGACAGCGCCGCTCAAGTTTCAGAGTTGCATAGAAATTTGACTTGATGACGGGCTGTACAAAGCCGACAGCAATAAAGCTGCCTCATTGTTGAGATTTTTTTATCGTTGCTTTTGCCGCTGCTGCTGTCGGTTGTGCCAAACGCAACGCTACAACTTTCGCGCGCCACACTTTTCGCTACTTTACTAAGTGACTTCTTTTCTTCCTTTACTAATTTTATTTTTTCACTACTTATACTCGCTTCACGATTTTTCCTTATTGCAATCCTTGTTTGCATTTACACATACACTCAAACATGTACGACTATAAGGACGTGTGTACATAGAACTTTATTGCCGCTACGATGACAGCAATCGCTCGCTTCTTGTGTGCTACCCAACTGCTTTATCGTCCACGCGTCATCCTTCCAACCTTTCTGGCCTTTTAGCTAACAAATCCAATTATATGGGAAAAATTTTCACTTAACTTTGTAGTGGCAACATAAAATTGTAGAAAAGTCTGCAAAAGGTGTGAGAAGTAGCCGAAAGAGGTCGAAAAAGTGTAAAGTGCGAGTGCGGGCAGAACTAGGCGGGGAATAGGTTGTGAAAGCAGTTCGAAAAAAGGTACGGCAAGGTAAATAAAATTGCGACTTTGTATGCACAGCCGACTCGATTAGATGAAGTTACAAACAGATAGTGATGTTGCTAGCCGCGAAAATTTTTTTTTTTAAACCGAAGACTACTGCAAGCTCATAAAAAAAGGTTGGGCAATATAAGACACCAAATCGTTTGAGAAAACCATATGGTTAACTTATTTTAATATAATTTGGAGGTTTTAGACAAATTGAATTAAAATTGTGTTTCGGCTCAACAAATAGGATTTAAAAAAGTTTGAGTATGCGTGGAAAAAACCGATGCGATAAAATTAAATGAAATAAAAAATCTTACTAAGATTTAAAAATTTATTTATGTAGTATAAGAACCCTTTCTTTATATTCACATCAGTCGATAAACAAATGTCTTTTTTTACGAGTCATAGTAGATAAATAGTCCTTCAACCTATTTTAATGAATTAATTAAAAAAGCTTTCCACTCTCAGGCCTCCAAATATCTAAAAAGGCACTAACATTTCCAAACGGTGGCAATAAACCAACCTACATACATATATGGCTGTAAAAGCTAAATACATAGTTGGTAATAGTGACTTTGGATAGTAAAACTTGCGGTCGTTTCTGGGCGCTAAATAAGTAAGTCGACCAAAAATATTTACACACATTTATTCGCAAGTATATATGTATATACAAATAGCAACAATAATGTCACGAAGTACACGTAGACCTCACGCTGCTCTAATAAAATGTATGTAACTAACCAATAAAGTGAAATTGTAAAAGGTAGTAAATTTGTACAAAACTGTAGGTTGTAAATTAATTTAGTATAAGACGAGCATGTCTCTAGTTGGGTGTAGTCATGCTTAGATTTAAAACGCAAATAAAGTTAGAACGAAGCATAAAGTTGAATGCATTTTATGAAGTGGAACGCGAAATTTTATAATATTAGAAGGGGAAAGCAAAATTGTTTTTTGAAACTACATTTTATTTAAGTATTTATACATGGACGAGTACATATGTGACGAGCTTAGAACAAAAAGTCCGCGCTGCGGCGAATAGCAAGTAAGAGAAAAATTTATACAAGTTGTTAACGTACATGCCGGGCTTATATATGTATGTACTAGGTTTACATATAAGTAGATTATCTTCATCTTCGAACTTAACTCCCTAATCTGTAATTAGGAAAAGAGATTCGCCATACAAAATTCGTCCCTCGTTAATTTGTAATTATAAAATAATATCAGATTTAACCGGTAACTTTTCTGTGTTATCCTAGTTTTATCGATTGTCTTTGCGAAAAGAGGAGAAATGCCAAATGACAAAGTAAACAAAAATGAACGATAGCAAGGAAAAGAGGTTTGTTAGGGTATTTTTAAACAAATGCTTAGTTAAAATATATTTAAATTGCTTAATGTAGCAGAAAAAGTGATAACATTGGCACACATAAAGAACTTAACTTTTCCTTGAGATGTGAGAATAACAAGCACAACAAATGTGACAGCTAGTAATCTGAGTTGCCTGTGCAAACGGGGTGATTAAAAAACGAGCTTTGATTGAGATTATATTTATGTGTAAACATACTTTTAGTGTGTATGTGCGATTTTGTACCAGCACGATCAACATCTAATTTTAAGCCCGAGCTTGACTGTGTTAACTAGTTAGGTGTTCGCCATATCAGTTAGTTTACATGTTTACTCTCGTGTAAGAAAAAGTTAAGGGGTAGAAAAAATAGTAACAGCTGTCCCAAAAAAAAGGAGCTCCTAAGAAAACCCCGAAATAAATTATGCCAGAATTTACGCTATATCTTTTAGTCTCCGCCAGCAAGGTGCCATCAATGTATTTAGCCTCGGAACTTTCTTAAGCTTGTTTACGTATATGTATAAGTAACTATGCTCATATAAGAAGTTAATACCCTGCAGGAAACGGGGCTAGTTTATAGCTAAGTTATAACAACCCAGCAGTCAACTATTTAGTTGTACCTTTTTATTACTTATTTCCTTGGGCCGTAACTAACTACTTTTGAAGAGCGATGTCATGTGCATTAGAGGTCAGCTAACTTTAAGCTACTACTTTTGGACATAAAATATAAATTAAAAATATGTTTTAATTGTTTACATTTTCATTTATTTACTTTATTTAACATTACTTATTTGATTATTTTTTATTTGCTCTTTTGTAGGTGGTCCAATATTTGTATTCCATCAGACATAACATCAAAATGATAATATAAAATTTCGACCTTTATTTCATTTGCATTGAATTCGAGAAAGCATCTGGAAGTGCAGAAAGAAAGTGCATTCAAAGTAATTTTTGTATGAGGATATTTAAATAGAACCTTGTTTAGAGAAAACAAACTCCCGATAACGTCTTCATGACTCCTGCACGACTTGGCAACTCACTTAAAGCTAGTTTTGTCATAGCCAATTAAAAGTTAGTTATTTATCGAGATCCCACAAAAACGTTAACTATAAGTGAGTTATTTTTTATCAATTAATAGTTTTATTCTGCAGGATAAGTATGTTTTTGGAGGAACCAAACTGCTAGATATATGCATACATATGTATATATTCCGCACGTATTAAATATAATTTATTTCGCATTTATGAAAATTCTTTTGTACATATAAAAAGCAAGCAAGGTTTTTCTCCGATTTAAAATATACCATTTCAGTGAGAAATTAATGCATCAAATTTGGTTGAGATTGATAAAGCTGCTACTGAGTTACATATAAGGATTCAATTATAAAAAGGCAGAACCACGCCCATTATCGAAATTTTCAGCAGGTAGTCTAGAAAACAGCCCTGAATAAACCGTATATGTACGTTAACATCATGAAACAACCATTTGCACAAAAAAAACATCGAAACACGAAAGACTTGTTTTTGAAATATTTCTTTTTTAATATTCATTTGTAATCACACAACTGTTAAAATTAACTACAAATACTCAATGTGAACACAACAACACAGTTTATACTTAAGCTTATGTAGGAAGTTGGTTTCATTGACGAAGATTTAGCTCTGAGCTTGTCATGCAGAGTACCCAACGTCTTTCGGGGTAAACAAGTAAAAATATAAAAAAGTAGCAGAAGTTTTCAGTTTACCATAAATTAAAGAAGACATATTTTTAATTTTATGTTGCGGTGCAGAAGCATAAATACTATTCGGACATCCCACTCGTGAGCATCCGACATATAACTCAGGGTGGGTAAAGCAGGGGTTTTCCAGATGAAGTCCAGACACCTTTAATGGTTGACACTACGATTTATTTATCACAGAAAATACTGAATTCATTTAAATTCAAGTGGATGGTCAGTTGGAATAAATGGCACTACATCTTCTCCTTCGCTGCATCAAGTAATAAATCTTGCTTCAATTATATTTTTCATCATTCTCTTTAGTAACGGGCATTTCCAAAGTTATGGTTGTCTAAACATTTGCCATCTATGGGAGGAGCTACATTTTTTGGCGGAAGTAAGTTTTAAATTTTTGTTTAAATTTGAAGTCGAAATTATGTTTTTCTTTTTTTTAAGCTAACGATAATAGAGTACTTTAATATTTTTGTTAATACACACTTGGTTTTTTTTATTTTGAAAACTCTTTTTTCAACACTTTTATGGGGTCACTGGGGACCCCATGCGACTAATTGTGTGAGTTCCTTTATGCGCCTAATTAAGGGTTAAGTTTACAACAGAACCGTTTAGCTGTATATTCGTAATGGTTCCAATGTTATGGTTCTCTGGATATACTACGTGTAGGGGAGGTGCCAGGTAAACACTCACCTCATGTTACTTATCGTTTCGAAGTTATAGTTCATTAAATTTTCGCACGTGTGAGAGGTTCCAAGCCCTGTTGTCAGAACCTATTTTTTATAACCTATGCTATGTCGGAAGTTACTGTCTAGTCAGCAGTTAAATCCCGATGGAAATCCGTTCAGTAGTTCCGGAGATAAGTAGTAGAGCTGGAAAATTATCGATGGCACTATCGGCAGTATCGATGGTTTGCCTTTTATTGCCAATATCGACACCATCGATAGTGTCGTTTTTAAGTTGTTATTATCGACAATTACAGCCGCCATCGATAGTCTCTATGACCATCGAAAGGTTTTCCTCTATTTCCACTACTCTATCATTCTAATTTTAAATTTATTGGTGCAAAAGCTTTTTAAATATGTACGCAAGTATGTAAATAAAGAGAAAAAAGTTTATATAAAAGTGCAACTCTAAACTTAATAACTCAATGCAAACGAAACGATACTATCAATGGTGCAAAACTCTAACTATCAAAAAAATCGAGTGGGAACACTATCGATAGTTTTCCAGCTCTAATAAGGAGTTCAAGTAGGCACACGCAAATTCTAAAACTGGTAGATATACTTTTTGAGCGAATTGGTTAAATTATTTACTAAAAAATCGTCTTTTTTCCTTTCTCAAAAATACCTTTAGATATATATATGGCTCGGGTGGTTCTGCTAAGAGTTTTTTTTTTCAACTTATGTAGCCTTTTACCACGGTCAATTCAAATGTATTTTACTTCGTCAGAGTACCAAGGTTCGGCATATTTTTTCTTGTGAACAATGATAAACAACTTCGCTATCGAGAAGTTTTCCCCAAATCCCCTAAGTAAGCATTCAAACTAGGGTCAGGACTAACTGTGAACTTTTGTCTCGCGCCCCGCTCTAATGTGCATTCTCGGTTTCCATATCCAATTTTAATTAAATGATTGTCAAGTTCTAAACACAGGCTTCCTGATTACCATGCTTACATTTTCGTTTAGTTATACATACGCCCACTTTAAAACGCAAAAACAACAGCGCGTGAGCGTTACAAAATAAACTCAGCTGTCGACTTTGTCGGTGGGTGTTAAACAAACGCAGCCAGTGCATGTTTTGCATGCTAAGGGGAAATCAAAAACAGCTACATTACTCATGGCTCTTCCCTTTTTCGAAATATTTACGCTTAATTTTTTAATTAAAAACGACAAACGGAAATTAATAAAAATATCATTTCCGCCTGCATGTCGGAAAACGGTAAATTTATGCAAATATAACTTTATAATGGATAAAAAAAATTTTTAGTATCTACTGACTAGGCTGAAAATAAAACAAAGGATATAAAAAACACGTCATCGTTTGCAGCGAAGACTTAAAAAAATTAATTATAGCAGTATTAAACGACTATGGAGAATGTGCGAAAGGATATACATACATAACTATGTATGAATGTACTATGTATGTAGGTTTGTTTGCAAAAGTATAGGTAATGAAAATGCTCCAACAGTTGGAAAGCTCATTAAGCTACTAAAAATATTGTATGTATGTACCCACCAGTAAGCGGCCAATGCAAACAGGTGTTGACAACGCCTGTGCTCCGCTCAGAGATATCCCCCTCACGTCTGCTGTTCTTGTTGTTCTTACAACTTGCTCAGCGCCTCAAAACGGACTTCCTTTATTTACTCGCCGGCGCGCTTTACTTCGCCTAAGTACCTTGGGGATTTGTTTGCACAATTTTGATTTTTTTCATAGCATAGGAATATTCGAATTTCATACACTTCATTGCCTGCTTCCTGTCACTGCGGCTTTTTAAAAATGTACACACTTAAGTATGCGAATACGTACATATGTATGTATGTAAGCACTTTTGTTGAGTGGACAAAATATGAACGCACAGTGTGGCAAGGAAGCCTTAGAAAGTCGGTGACAACGGCTGGTCGGTCATTGTTGCTGTTTTGCAGCCGTTGCTTATGCACAGGTGCGCCTTTTGGCAAATGTTGCTGAAAGCATACAGGTTCCTTTATAATATACATACATCTATATAAACCATTTTACATACATATATAGATACCCTGCAGTGAAAAGCCAAACAAGTCAATAACAAGTAAGAGACGACATATGTCTTTGAACTATTAAAGTCAAAAATAAAATGCAATAAGTTGTTTTTTTTTACAAATGTCGGCTATGGCGGTTCTGGTACAGAGATTTCAAAACCTATGTAAATAAATACTTAGACGATAAAAATGAAATGAAAAAAAAAAAATATTTTCTTTGTAAACAAATAGAATAAACAAATTTCAATAAAAAGCGAAATTTAGAAAATCATAAAATAAATCCTGCTCGAAGACTTGAACCCCGGGTCTCAAGAACGGCACGCTAGTAATCTCTTTGTAGGTAATTGCGACAGCTGTAGTGCTGTGAGGCATACTTATGCCTTTCACGGGGGATGAATTGGCAGACTATCCTATCAACTGGTATGATGCTTCTAAACCTTTTCAACCCAGTAATGAGAAAAGGTAAATTTATAATGAGAAAACGTAAATTGTATTCAGAATACGTAACTTTGTATTGAAAAAACGCACTACATAGATTATAATGAGAAAATTTAATTTTGTATTGAGAAAACGCAAATTATAATGGGAAAAACTAAACTGATAATGAGAAAACGTAAATTTATAAAGAGAAACGGTAAATTTAAAATGATAACGCGTAAATGAATAATGAGAAATCGTTTTCTCTTAATCCTCTGTCACTTACAACAGGTATACGGAGAGTCGTCTACACGTCGATTATAAATTTATACCAAATAATCTATAGGATTGAGCATAAGCGAATACCATGCTGGGCAACTATTGCCACTGCTTTTTTACATACATATCGTCGATGTTTTTGCGAAACCGCCCATCGACCAATTGAAACTCCGCCTATCTTACGGCACTAAAATTGTACAGGAGAGCTAAAAACGGGGTTTATTGAAGGCATTGCCTTGATAGGTGGTATCTTCTCTAGCTATTATTTTACAAATCTGTTGTTTTAATAACGATTTTACGATTTTTATGCATAAATCTCGATGCCTGGAGTTCAGGATTAGCAAATATCATTTTTGCCACGACAGCTATATATTCGATTTTGGAACTGGTCCATGGGCGGGTTTGCAAAAACATCGACGATATGTATTTAAATAGTTTACGTATTGAAAAAAAAACTGCGAAGTAAACTTAGTTTTCGCATTATAATTTTACGATTTCTCATTGTAAATTTATGTTTTCTCGTTATCAGTTTACTTTTACTCATTATTTTTTACCTTTTCTAATTACTAATTTACGTATTCTCATTATATTTTACATTTTCTCAATACTAAGCTAGGTTTTTACAATATAATTTACGTTTTCTCATTACTGGGTTGAAAAGGTGTAGTATTTCTACCAGGGGCATAAGTGTTATAAGTTTTGTCGGAAAAACGTTTTTCCATAACAGATATTAGATGAAAAATATTTTTTATTTCACCGATAAGAGTTATAATCCAACGTTTACTTTTTACGTTATCTGATAACTGTTATGCTGGAGAAATATGTTTTCCGTCGTCAATAAGAGTTTTGTAGTTCCCAACATTTATCTTGTACATTTCGTGATAACAGTTATTTCACTCCTCCTCTTTTATTTTCATAATTCTTATTTCCATCTCCGTTTTCGTCAAAATACTTATCTTCCAACGTTTATTAGACAAGATAAAAAGTAAACGTTGGATAATAAATGTTATGAAGAAACTTAAAAAATAAACTTTGGGCAATAAGTGTTTTCAAACAATAAACCTTGGGTTATAACTCTTATCGGCGAAATAAAAAAATATTTTTTTATCAAATAACTTTTATGAAATAACGTTTTCGTTAAATTTCAGAATTCGGGCAATGCTTTTGATTTGAGATAAAAGCTATTTTTGGTCCCTGATTTCTACTGGTAGGTGCTGATGCATAGCCAGATAATTGACATCTCGTGGGACACCGCCATGTTAAAAATACCAGTCGCTAACATTAAAAAATGGCGGGACTTGAAGTAAATAGTTGGGCTGAAACGCAAACTGGTAGCATTCTATTTAGTTCATAACTAGTAGCTTTTCCTGCAGGGTATCAATGCTATACAATAGTACAAGTGTGTGTATATCTTTTACTTACAAGTGTCAATTAGTGTGCCAAGTGCCAACCATACTTTGTTGTTGATTATGTTGCCAAGCAATGTGACAAAATATCAAGTGACAATTTGGCTCCATAGCGGAACAACACCGGCGAGTAGTGGCATGAGGAACGAAATTGATTGAACTCGAGTACATAGCTATGTATTGCTCTGCTGATTCCCGCATCATTGCTGATTTTATATACATACATTTATTGTATTCACTTAGATCTTTTTTCACATAACCTTTCGAAAATTCTTTATGCTCATTGATTTTGTGGCATGCTACAAGTGCACGGGTAACTAACTTTACTCGAATGCTACTTGTACAAACAGCATCACAAGTTGTTAAACGTAATCTTGACATCGAAATTTGCCACTGTTTGTGGACACTTCTTTGCTTGTTGAATAGCCCATGCAATGGAAGCGTATTTGAAGTGTAGATTTCTTTAGAGTGAATATCATATTTCAAACCAATAAATATTAAAATAATGTTGCATAGGAAAAGCACTATTGTTGATTGCTATTTGGTAAAGGGCTCCAACGTCAAATTCAGCACGTGTTGTAAGTAGTAATTTTTGCCAAAAATTTTGAATGAATTAAAAAAAAGCTTTCTGAAAATTAATCCTAAGCAGTTTTGGCTATTAAGAGCAAAAACTATTAATGAGACCTCCCAGACCCCTCATTTTCAAAATTTCATCTACTGGGAGGTAGTTTACAAATAAGGCTTGTCGAGCTTTTGAACTAAAGAACGAATGAGATATATCTTTTAATTGAACCAGTTCACTAGTTCGTTCAATAAAGTGAACTAAACTTTTCTGTGGCAACACTGCGATGAAAATGAAAATGTTTCTTTTTCAATAAAAATGGCAGACAACTCATTCGTTGCCATATGGGTCTTTCCATGAAAATGTAAACCGAAAATGTAAGCAAATGAATTCAAACGGCTTTATAACTTTAAAGCTCGTACTCAGATGGCGGAAAAAAGTTTGGAAAGCGCGAAACGGTGGAGAGAAGAACTGAAAAAATTAAATTAAAAATTTAATTTAGTATGTGTAACTAGTAAAAATATTGTATGGGGTAAAAATCTGTGCGTACGTTATTATGTTTTTTTTTTAATAAAAACTAACCAGAGATAATTTCTATTCAAACAATAAAAGTACATTATTTAGCTTAGTTTAGGAATTTTTAAAGAAAAGAAAAACTCAAATAATTCGCAGACTTTCGCATACATTCATATGTGCCATAAAAATACTTCTTTTTTTTTGTCGCGTACGTTATCACCTTGTTTTGAACAGATATTTTTCACACCAAAGTTTCGAGGCTGCTTATTTTTTGCTCAAACATAGTACCCCTTGGTTGCATCATAATTGTAATCTTGTTTTTCAGTAACTTCTATTTTTGAGAGATTTATGTTACTCCATAAGCGTACGAATGTCGGGTACGGCTGCTTGGAAATTTTGAAATTTCCAATTCCAATTTTGAAACTGCTGATCGGAGTTCGCACTTTGCTTTTATAAATTTGACTAGTGAAAGTGATCATGTGTTTTTAACGAGCAATGATGTCATTCAGATACCAAAGCAGTAAAAGTAAAAGTCAGGAGTACTTTAAAGAAAGTCGTGAGGTGAAAACAATTAAATGCAAGTACTTCCGAGTTTCCATAAGTATTGCTGGTGGCTCGCTTGGAAATTTAAATCGGCTTTTAAAAACTGAAAACCCCTTCATGACTCAGGAAAAAACGACGAAGTTAAAATTGAAACGGGGATCTAGTGCTAGAGCCTGAGTTAGCAGTTGCGAACGCATCAGTTTCGTTTTCAAGTATCAAAAATCAGTTATATTGTCACAAAACAACCAACTAAAAGAAAAGTTCATGAAACTGGTACTTAATGAAAAATCGTAAATTCATTGATGGTTTTTATTAATTGACATGCCCAACAATAAAAAACAAACAGGAACACAAGCAAAAAAGCAAGTATGTGTTTTAAAATAATATTTAAAATCGAATGTCCCGAAACGGCATGTCATATAACCAAATTAATCAGATGTGTGATGAATATATACTTAAGACGCTTTTCCCGGTAACCCTGTGCATATAGAGAATTGTTTTGTAGTGCCATCCTGCGGTTATTTAAAGACACTCATAAAAAATTCCTAAAAGTTATGATGCTCCAAACAAGTTTAAGTAAAAATAGGGAACAATATTGCACTAAAGCCAAATTGTCTTGAACAAAAGAATAGATGTACTTAAGTTAAGTATAATTTTTTTGAAAATAAAGTAGTAATTTCTTAATTTTAAGTAGAAAGTACGTAAATGTAGGAAATTTGTCACTTAGTTAAGTAAATATGATACTATTTTTTTTTATTATTTAAGTATGTGTATGTTTTCTTGAAATTATGTAGGACTTGTACTTAAATGTAGGAAATAAATATGTAGCAATAAGTATGTCGTTTTGCTCGCGGCGTTCAAACAGTCGCAAATACCGACAGAGCAAACCTCTGGAAAACTAGGAAAACATCGTGGTTTTAAATTAAATACCACGTTTCCTTAAGTTTAGTACACTTTTTGTTGGGTGTGTTTAAATGTGTTTATAGTTATGTATGTACATTAGGGTGGCCCTTATTTTGAAAAGAGCTCAGGTTCTCGGTCTAAACCCCTAGAAATGTGTGAACAACCTAAAGACTAAACTATGCAAAGTTCTAGGTCATTCAAAAAAGATTTATAGGTGGCTGAAAGCGCCCAAAGTTTCCCCTGTATTTCATACATATAGAGAAAAACCTATTTTCTTATAAATCGTAAAAAATCAATATTTTTCAATCGGCAAACTCTTTTTTTTCTGCAGGAGACTTTCAGAAAAAACACTCAATCGTTTATTTAATAATTTATTAATGATAACTATTTTCTATGGGTCCCCAAAACCCGAAAAAGTGCAACGGGAGAACCCATAAAAAAACAGATTTTAAATAACCAATTGGGTATTGTTTTCTGAAGTCTCCTGACGAGAAATTAAGTTTGCCGTTTGAAAAATATTGATATTCAAGGATTCTATACTATTTATACGAAAAACAGTTTTTCCCCATATAAAATACACTGGAGCTTTAAACGCTTTAACCTCTAAATCTCTTTTGATTGATCAAACTTTTCATACTTTAGTTTTAGGCTATTCACACATTTCTAGGGTGTGAGACCGAAATCTAAAATGACTTTTGTTTTTCTCTATATAACTAGGGGCCACCCTAATGTACATACGAATGTTGAAATATTCATTATTATAAATCAGAATCTAAGTGAGGTGTTGGATGTTGGCAATTTCCTCTGTAATTAACAGTTTATGTAGTGGAATTGATTTGGTGTGCACAAATACAACCGATAATTCAACAGTACCGTTGCAAATACAACTCACACGTACACCCACATACGAATGTATTCCCAGAAGTGAAATTTACTTAGAAATAGTCTCACTGAGCGTTAGTTGCGTACTACTCATTTCATGACTGTATCCGAACCATAATACAAAAAAGAAGGTAGTTTCACTCAATGATTTTGGCGCCATGTTAACCATTTGATTTTTGTTGGCATAATGACATCTTTATCAAAAAGCCACAAATAAAGTATAGTTTTCAACAGCCTTAGAATAAATTTCAAACTACAGATTTTAAAACGAAAAAGCAGTCATTTTAATAAAATGAAAAAATTAATTGCGCGTTTGAAAGCTGTAAAGCTGTAGGAACTTATAAATTTGTGCAAGGATTCCGAAGTGAAACTTTAAAAATTCTCTCGTTTATTAGAAATAAGTGGTTAGAAGCTTGTAACGTAAAGGAACAAAATCTTCCCGAAGTACGATTTGTTTGTTCAAAGCAATATATCGTTTCCTTAATATAGAAAGGCCCTAACTCACATAGTCGCTAAAATGCAAAAAAGCCGTAACTGACAAACAATTTTGATTGCTTAAAATTATATATTATAATTCGTTGAAATGCATCATAATCAATCAAAAGGGGTATTTTAGATTTTCACTTAGTTACGGTTTTTTCTATTTCAGCGCGATGTGAGATAGGGCCTTGCTATATTCAGGTATATGTATTTCCTCAATTTCAGAGGTTTTGGAGAAACTGAATCGTATGTAAGTATATTTGAATACATATGTACATTAGACTGCATCACTCCCAATACTAAAAAAAATCGGAACCGTTTTTCCATTATTATCCAATTATAAAATCTATTTTAAGAGCTGCACCGAGCTGAAAATACCTCCTTCAGTTTCCATTCCAAGTTAGACTATTAGAAAGCCTCTTGTTTATAAGCAGGGTTAAATAAAATGAATGAGTGAATGATAACGAAAAAGTTATACCCCTGTTGTTTTTTAAATCAAAAAATATTTAGAGGTCGCTTAAAGCACTCAAAGTTTTCCATGCATTGTGTATGGGGAAAACAAATTTTCGTAGAATTGGTTTATACCAATATTTTTTTATCGAAAAACGTTGCTACCGGTTGTTTATTTTACCATTTTTAGATACAAGCGATTTTTAGGGCTCCCCCATTTCATTTTTTGTATGGGTTTCATGAATCCTATAAGAAATAGTTAATAACAGAAAATGGTTAAATTAACAATTGAGTTATATTATACATAATTGAGTATTATTTTACCATTTTTAGATACAAGCGATTTTTAGGGCTCCCCCATTTCATTTTTTGTATGGGTTTCATGAATCCTATAAGAAATAGTTAATAACAGAAAATGGTTAAATTAACAATTGAGTAATATTATCGAGAATCTCCATAAGACAAACAAAGTTTTCCGATCGAGAAATATTAATTTGCAAGAATTCTATACCATTTCTACGAAACCCTGTTTTCCCCCCTATAAAATACATGGAAAACTTTGAGTGCTTTGAACGACCCCTAAACATTTTTTTCTTTCCAAAATTCCGAATTTTTTTGTGGAGAACCCCAATGTACATACATTAGGGCGGCTCAATTTGTATGGATCGATTTTTTTCGACATCGTTCCTAGCAGATTCGGATTCTTCATAACATTCTAAGAAAAAAATTCTTCGAGCTCATAGCCCTAAAGTCAATTTCGAGCTTGCGCAATTTTAAAAAAAGATATACATACGTATATATATCTTTATTGAATTGTTAGGAATATATCTTAATTCAACTGTACTGATTTATTAATCACTTTCTTGTTAATGCAAATAATATATAAATTTGTTACCAATTATCTGAAAATAATAAAAAAAGTTAACAAATCATGTTTAGGTACATTTGACAGGAAAATGATACATTTCTATTGTCAAATTAGGTACATTTTGAAATTTCGATTTTCCATCCCTGGTGCACACGGGAGTCTCACTACATACTTGGCTTTCACGTACAAGTAATGTGTGCGAAGCTACCGAACTTATACGTCGCAAACAGCCGGTCAGTTTTAGGGATGCAACTTTTGATGAGTAACAATATGTTACTAAAAAGTTGTGCAATGTAGGTATTACTGTTATTGAACCAAAATGGTTTGAAGACTTTATTATGAATCAGAATCAAAGAACAGCAATCGAATCATCACAATCTGATAGAAAAAGAGCATCAATCTGGCTGCCACTAGTATCTGTATTAGCCCCTATTTTGTTCAATATTTTTATTAATGATATTACTGATTGCCCTAAAAACTGTGATTTACAATTATTTGCCGATGATAAACGAGGTATATAACTGGCTATGCTTAAACCGACTTAAATTGAACATCGATAAAACTAAATTTGTGATTATATCAAGACGTAATTTTGACCGCACCAAGTTGCAGAATCTAAATATAAACACCAACCCATTCAAATACCTACGAACAAAAACCGATGACAAATTGAACTTTAATGAACACATTGATTACACGGTGGGAAAGATAGCCAAAAAATTATACTTTACGCAACGAACGTGCAAATACTTAAGTAAAAGGTACAAGACCATAGTATATACATAGATCTATAATTGAACCCCATTTAATTTCCTGTCCAAACATATTTTTCATAATGAGAGATATTCAGATTTATAAATTGATATAATAGACGACTATCAAAGATATGCTATCTACTCTACACTGGTTGAACATTAAACAATGGGCACGTTCAGAAGACGCAACAGCTCAGTAACTGTTGCGATTGCACCTTCTGAACGCGTTGTTTTGCACTTCTGATCAACTGAACAGTTGCGTGTTAGATGATCGTAATATTTTTATGATCATTTGAGACAACATGTTGTGTGTTTTGAATTTGATAGCTAATGTATCAAGCCGTTCAGAAGGCGCATTATGATCACTGATTTTTTTTAGAAACGGTTGCGCTCAACTTCTGCGCCTTCTGAACACCTACCCATTAGCTGTTTTACTATACAATGAAATTTATCAAGAATATTATAGAAGACAACTTACCCAATTACTTGAAAAGCAACATTAAGCATGTCAATAGTGTACATTCCAGAAAATAATCGTAATAGAAATGACTTTAATCTATCTGCTTACAGAACGGAAGCAGGTAAATGTAAATTGTATTACAAAGGATTAAAATGTTATAATAAATTGCCAAATGAGGTTAAATCCAGCAATATGAATGAATTAAAAAATAATATTTTATTATTATTGCAGGAGCCTTCCAATTTACATGGGATTTCTTCCGGACTACCAATCGCAATGCCGCATAATGGATATACCGCTCCCAAACTCATCCGTAAAGTAGCCGAAGCTCATCCCGAAACGCATCACTAGATCGAATTCAGTACATCGCTGTTTGGAAGCTTGCTTCGCGCTTCGTATGCATAAACGACCTTTATACCTTAGCGGAATGGTACAATCATTGTATTGATATGATTCGGAATTCGGCCAAATTGTTCATCATTAAAAGTGGTTGCTCATGTTAGTACCCTTATACTGTATATTTTAGGTTAGGCTATAACAAGTAGATTTTAAGAATTATATACAAACTAGGCTTAATAAGCTGTAAGAAATAAATAAAGTAAAGTAAAATACTTTTTGATGGGTCTCTACGTATCTCTACTTATTCTGATACATACTTATAAACATCGGACCAAATAAAATAAAATATAAAATAGATTAAATTAATTTAATTTAGACAAAATATGTAAAAGCAAAAAATATACAATTATATACCAAATAAACGATGCGAATTTTGGGATTATGGAGTTATAAGTTTTAGTGGAGTTTTACCTACATTTTTTTCTGTTCTAGCTCGGATCTACTTTTGAACCAGCTGAATTTGCTGCAGGGTATGTAACCCGCTTACTTATGTATATGTACAAATGCTGTTTACAAACAACATAGCGATTGCTGTGGACGTCATCTAATGGAAGTCGCTCTGTCAACTAAAGTAACTGTAGCAGTGACAGCTATTTAGTCGCCTAGCTAAGCGCATCACAGCACTGCGATGGCGTTTGAATTCAGTGTGTAGCCTTTAACTGAGTCGCTCTGCCAATTAGCTGATAAATACACCCGCCAAACGCAAGCTCAAAAGCAAATTATCTCATGGCAATTCCGTAAGGATGATAGCGCAGGACATCGGTGCCAAGAAGTGAGCGCAAGTGTGTAATTGAAGGAGCAAAGGTGAATATACTGCGGTAGAACGACAACAATCTGACCGCCTCTTTTGCGCTCTCAATCAATCCGCAATTAAATTTTCCACTCAAATTGGAATTAGCGACAATTAAGTGGTCACTGATGATGTTGTTGATGGTCGCCAAAGATGTGACGAAGGGTGTCATTTGTGTGGTGATGGCGCCGGTTGTGGGCGTAACTAGAGAGGCCACCATAGTAGACACTACTTAGTCAATTAACAAACACGTATAATAGAAAAAGTAGAAAAATAGCAAGTAAAAAAATAAAAAATAAAAATTTCCAAAATGGAAGGGTTGAGGAAAATGATTTTGCATACACTTTTAAATGCAATCAAACAGAAAGTAGATTTAACAGGCAACTAGGCTGCAATATAGGGTTTGAATTTGTCCATTTCTCCCACTCCTAGAAGTTCGCTTTAGCGATTAACTGTTGTATTTATGCAAAAAGTATGTTTAATTACTTATCTAAGCCACCTCAGCGTCTAAAAGCTTCGACCTTGGGAGTAATCAAAGGAGTCTGCCAAAATTTTGTAAATTTTACTTTCAGTAAAGCAAAACCTCTTTGTTGTGTCTGTTTCTATAAGCTGAAAATATGTATGTACATAAGTATGTATATACCGAATACCGACATGTTTTAATGTATGGAATTTATGTATGTTTTTCCATACGAATATTTAAAAAAAATCCTCTTAATATATTAAAAATCCATTATCATTTAAATTTTTTCGCATTCTAAATATTTCAAACAAATCCTCTACAAATATTTGCATTAAATCAACCAATTAGCATTGACTTAATATCATTTACTTATAAACATACGAAGCCATGTGTGTGCATAAGAGTCGTTTATTTTCTAAGGGGCATAAGTTATTTTAACCACTTGTGCTTAAATGGATGGTTACTTCTAACTCAAAGCATCTGTAAATTGTTCTACCGCCATAAATAAATAGATGAATGTCATAATGACACAACTTTTTACCTTGGACTGAACAAATTGATCAAATAGCAGACGCGTTCAGATCATTGAAGTCAAACGACATGAAATGACTTATGGCACTTTCAAAATAAACGGCTCATATACATATGTATGTATGTATGTTTATGAACTCTAATTGTTTTTTCGCAATTAGCTTTTCAGACGTTTAACCAATGATATTCATTTACCACTTATTTTTGNTCAAAATAAACGGCTCATATACATATGTATGTATGTATGTTTATGAACTCTTATTGTTTTTTCGCAATTAGCTTTTCAGACGTTTAACCAATGATATTCATTTACCACTTATTTTTGTAAATGGTGATTTTTTAAGAGCTTGATAACTTTTTTAAAAAAAAAAACGCATAAAATTTGCAAAATCTCATCGGTTCTTTATTTGAAACGTTAGATTGGTCCATGACATTTACTTTTTGAAGATAATTTCATTTAAATGTTGACCGCGGCTGCGTCTTAGGTGGTCCATTCGGAAAGTCCAATTTTGGGCAACTTTTTCGAGCATTTCGGCCGGAATAGCCCGAATTTCTTCGGAAATGTTGTCTTCCAAAGCTGGAATAGTTGCTGGCTTATTTCTGTAGACTTTAGACTTGACGTAGCCCCACAAAAAATAGTCTAANTTATTACCAGTGCATCACAAACATGTAGATAACGTCAGTGATACTGCAAAACGTTCTATGTCACTTATTACCTCTGGTGCTTAATTGAT
The DNA here is from genome assembly GCF_001687245.7 of Rhagoletis zephyria. Taxonomy (NCBI): domain Eukaryota; kingdom Metazoa; phylum Arthropoda; class Insecta; order Diptera; family Tephritidae; genus Rhagoletis; species Rhagoletis zephyria. Next base: position 12,835 of record NW_016158414.1, on the reverse strand, counting down.
CTGTTATCAGTATCTGGTCGCTTCTGGCAATCGTTTATCTTTATCAGCCAAAGTTAGTCAGTTTTGTCATTCGTTTATTAGGGTGTAACGATTTGCAGATGCAATGCGGTGCAAGTAAGAGACCATCTAAGTGTCAAGGGTAGTAATAGACATATACCGTTTTGCAGTATCACCGACGATAAGTACATATATGTATCTACTATATACATATACATGTATGTATTTGTATCAGTGTTGCCAGATTTCAATATTTTTTTAATTTGCGAATTCTAAGGGGAAGCCTGTATTTTCAAAAAAACTTCTACCTTANTAAGTGTCAAGGGTAGTAATAGACATATACCGTTTTGCAGTATCACCGACGATAAGTACATATATGTATCTACTATATACATATACATGTATGTATTCGTATCAGTGTTGCCAGATTTCGATATTTTTTTAATTTGCGAATTCTAAGGGGAAGCCTGTATTTTCAAAAAACTTCTACCTTCAAAAACCAGGGATTATTGAAAAACTAATATTTCTAATTGCATAAATAACTTTGCAAATGATAGACCCAATAGATAGCGCCGGAGTCGAGATACTTGGGAACCCCGTATTTATTATATGTTTTACGAATTTACTTTACTACTTACTAGATTGCTAAATAAAGGATGGGATTTAGCATACATACAAAGACGAGAAAATTGTGTAAGCGCACCTTTAACACCCTAAATTCTATCTTGCAGATATCTCTGCTAGATCTTATTGCTCCAGGCGGCCGTTATTGCAGCAGTAAGGCTCTCTTTGAGTCAGTTCAAGACTGAAGGGAATCTCTGGCTATTCAAATATCCTAGGCACAGCAAGGAGAAGTGTTTGCTGTCCAGGTGGCAAAACGGTATCTCACTCAAATACCAATAGATTACAAATGATTCTTTATATTTTGTGGCAGTCAGACTGCCCTCAACCATAGGCAATGCAAACNATACATATACATGTATGTATTTGTATCAGTGTTGCCAGATTTCAATATTTTTTTAATTTGCGAATTCTAAGGGGAAGCCTGTATTTTCAAAAAAACTTCTACCTTAAAAAACCAGGGATTATTGAAAAACTAATATTTCTAATTGCATAAATAACTTTGCAAATGATAGACCCAATAGATAGCGCCGGAGTCGAGATACTTGGGAACCCCGTATTTATTATATGTTTTACGAATTTACTTTACTACTTACTAGATTGCTAAATAAAGGATGGGAATCTCTGGCTATTCAAATATCCTAGGCACAGCACGGAGAAGTGTTTGCTATCCAGGTGGCAAAATGGTATCTCATTCAAAGACCAATAGATTACAAATTATTCTTTATATTTTGTGGCAGTCAGACTACCCTCAACCAAAGGCAATGCAAATTCCCTTACTAAATTCCATACATATTTGAGAGAGATAGACCAGACTTACATAATCTAATTAAAATAGGCGCTTGGATGCCTGGATACTAAGGGAAAATGCAAAAGTGATGAATAAGCAAGGAAAGATTCGACCACATTCTTCCTAGAAACGATATTTAAAAGAGATCGCACGGCTTATTTAGCCAGTGAATATGAAAAATCATATCTGTGCTCTTGAGTTTCTTCACAAGAACTCTTATTGGTTTACATGACATTAGACCAGAGGCTGACGCATCGGACTCGTGTTTTAGTTCCAAGAGCATAGAAGAAGATTACGTTCGCTTGGCAAACTAATTAGTGACATCATTTCAGAAAGCAAAGCTCATAACAATGAAAGAGATTATAAGAACATATCGTAACATAGCGCTATTATTGTTGATCTATGTATGAGGAGGGTTTTGCTCTTCTGTCATTTCAACCTTTTATAACTCTAACTTTACAAACCGTGTTTGTTTTTCAATACCATTCTTTCATTGACGCCGGGAAGCAAGCCGGCCTGTCGCTATATTCTTACAACGCTTTTTTATACATATATTTGATTCGGTGCCTCAAATGGAGTACAAACTAAAACACTTTATTAAAAGATCTTTAGTTTTTAAAATACCACAGAGTGCTGGAATTTATAATTTATTTCTCATTCTGTCTGAAAAACTCCAGCTAAAACTGTGAATATGGCAACACTGGTGTATAAACAAACACTCCCGTATCCTATAATGCTATTCTAGCGTATTTAATTCCCTCTTACAGTTAACTTTTAATTGCTTAAGTCTTTAATGCAGGCTAACTACTAAAGGAACAACAAATAAAACAACAGAACGATATCAACGAAGGAATTACGAACGAAGATAAGTGTTCTTTACATACATATGCATTTATACATACATGTATGTAGAATACAATTATCACACATGTATGTGTATATATGCGTATGTACTACAAATAGATTTGCATTGTTTGTTTTAAGCTCTTGAGTTAACCTAATAAATTGATTTAATTGACATCCTGAAGAAATTGAAAAAAGTGGATAATAATCCATACGCATGTAGATTATCTTGCCAAATGTTAGGCATTAAAAAATGCGATTAAATTGATATGCATGAATTAATTTCAATGAAAGGATTTTCTGAGTACGATGGTTAGATACAAGGAGTTAGTGCCTCCCTTTTTACCGCTCGGTAAAAGCAGCAGCGTTGATCCGCATCAACTCGGGAGTTAACTGCAGTTGATCCGGATCAAGTCCGAGGTAGTCCGGATCAACGCTGCCGTCTGTTTAAGCTTTTAGACCCATATCCAAATAAGCCTGTAATCTCACGAGTTGTTACATTTTCTTCATCTTCATGTTTTATAAAGGAAATATTCCATCGGGAAATTGCATTTAAATGAAATCTTAAAAAGAATATACCAAAAACTAGGGATGTTCCGGGTATCCGATAGATNCTGAAAAACTCCAGCTAAAACTGTGAATATGGCAACACTGGTGTATAAACAAACACTCCCGTATCCTATAATGCTATTCTAGCGTATTTAATTCCCTCTTACAGTTAACTTTTAATTGCTTAAGGGCCGTTTTCTCAACTAACCTGTAACTTTAAAGCTCACTTTATATTTAAAGGTTGAATTTAAAAAAAAGCTATGTCTAAATTTAGGCATTTCTATTATCAGTTTTTGACGTATGTATGTTTCTTGGTTGTAAACCAATTTAAAACTGACAATAAAATGCTTTAATTTAGACACAATCATAAATTTTAGTGCAACCTTTAAATATAAAGTGAGCTTTAAAGTTACAGGCTACTTGAGAAAACGGCCCTAAGTCTTTAATGCAGGCTAACTACTAAAGGAACAACAAATAAAACAACAGAACGATATCAACGAAGGAATTACGAACGAAGATAAGTGTTCTTTACATACATATGCATTTATACATACATGTATGTAGAATACAATTATCACACATGTATGTGTATATATGCGTATGTACTACAAATAGATTTGCATTGTTTGTTTTAAGCTCTTGAGTTAACCTAATAAATTGATTTAATTGACATCCTGAAGAAATTGAAAAAAGTGGATAATAATCCATACGCATGTAGATTATCTTGCCAAATGTTAGGCATTAAAAAATGCGATTAAATTGATATGCATGAATTAATTTCAATGAAAGGATTTTCTGAGTACGATGGTTAGATACAAGGAGTTAGTGCCTCCCTTTTTACCGCTCGGTAAAAGCAGCAGCGTTGATCCGCATCAACTCGGGAATTAACTGCAGTTGATCCGGATCAAGTCCGAGGTAGTCCGGATCAACGCTGCCGTCTGTTTAAGCTTTTAGACCCATAGCCAAATAAGCCTGTAATCTCACGAGTTGTTACATTTTCTTCATCTTCATGTTGTATAAAGGAAATATTCCATCGGGAAATTGCATTTAAATGAAATCTTAAAAAGAATATACCAAAAACTAGGGATGTTCCGGGTATCCGATAGACATCCGGAATCCGCCTTATCCGGCCGTTTTCCTGCTATCCGACCATCCGGCCGGATACTGGCTAAAATCCGGCTGGATTACCGGATTTCGAATATAGAAGTTTTAATTTAAAAATCTAATTCAGATTTTTTTTTGTATGTTTATAAGCAAATTTAATAGTATCTGATTAGTAATTAGAGCTAAAAATGTAGATATATATTTTTCCATTTCCGACATAAATGCACTAAACACTCTTTTTTTTGGCCCTATTTTACATTAAATGGTACTTAATTTTACAATTTGTCACAAAGTGACAAAATGGCACTTTTGAAAAATAGTAGGAATTTAATAAATTTTTGTGAAATCCTTTGCGTGTACTTCTTTTTCTCAACTAAAATTTTCTAATTTCTAAAGGTTATGCAGCTGGTTTATCTTATTTTGGCATTGCACTTTTTTTTTAGAAGTGTGGTTCTTATTTTATTGCTAAATGGGAAGGATTTAAAAGGATGACAATTTTTTTGTAATTTTTATTTTTCTCTTTGCTACTTTTTCATCCTCAATATGGCACCTCATAGCGAAGGATAGTTGGCAGCGCTACGTGCAAGTCACCGTGTATGGTGCTACACACGTTACAGACGCAACTACGGGTAAATGAGCATGAGTGGTTATTTTTACTGTTTTTAGTAGGGACGTGCCGGATAGAGATTTCGCCGGATAACTGGATTCCGGATACCATGTAAAAAATAAAATCCGGATTCCGACCGGATATCAGGTGGACTGCTGCTGTTATACTATGTTTTTTTGTGGTTTAGCGACATACCTGTGACCAGATTATCTGCTTTTTCGAGATGAACTAATTTTTCCCCTCAAATCCAAGTTATAAAATAATCGTCTAATAAAAAGATATTTTTTTTGTCTGTCATTATTCACTAATTGAACGTTTTCTAATTATTTTAGAACGAATTTACAAAATTTTATTTGTTTAGGCACACACAGTTTTTATTCTAAACAAACAGTCTGAGCTTATAATTTGTAAAAAAAAAAACATAAAAAATAGATACATTATGAATTCATTAACTACACTAGTTTACACGAAAAAAGAACTTCGCTAAAAAGTGTTTTTTTTTTACTAATTAAGTGTCGCTAAACATGAAAATGAGTCTCATATATTTTCCCAAACCAGTTTTCTAGATCTTTTGCAATTATTGCCAAAAAAAAACTCCAGAAAAGCGATTACAACTTTTTTTTGGATACCTTTCGAGAGATAAATTTAGCCTCATTGCATTGATGTATTGTTTGTGTCAATCGTAATAGCATTTTTTGAGGTTCAGGCGTTTAAATTTGAAAGATAAAGACATTTTCAAGCTATTTCGAAAATTGTTCATTTTTATTAATTCCTTTCAGTTGATAGAGTTTGTAAAAAAAAGCAATTAAAAAAGTTTGGACGAAGCATAAGAACGGCCAAATCGGACAGAAAATATTAAACTTTTGACAAATTTAATAAAAGTGCCCAATTTAAATTTTTGCTACAGTCACGCTTTCAGTTGAAAATGTGCCTTTCGATACAAATTATAACATTAAGTTAAGATTTTTGGAGCCTCAAAGGGCTGTTTTCATTTTAAAGGGCCTAAAAAACGAGCTAGGGGTAAAAGCGAATTTCTGGGACAATTTAAAATAAAAGGCCCCAAAAGCACCAAAATGGAAACACTGAATTTGGTGGAAGCAAGCATATTCGCAAAGAATTTTCAAATTTGTTTACACTGGAAAAAAGAGTGTTTAGTGCATTTATGTCGGAAATGGAAAAATATATATCTACATTTTTAGCTCTAATTACTAATCAGATACTATTAAATTTGCTTATAAACATACAAAAAAAAATCTGAATTAGATTTTTAAATTAAAACTTCTATATTCGAAATCCGGTAATCCAGCCGGATTTTAGCCAGTATCCGGCCGGATGGTCGGATAGCAGGAAAACGGCCGGATAAGGCGGATTCCGGATGTCTATCGGATACCCGGAACATCCCTAGTTTTTGGTATATTCTTTTTAAGATTTCATTTAAATGCAATTTCCCGATGGAATATTTCCTTTATACAACATGAAGATGAAGAAAATGTAACAACTCGTGAGATTACAGGCTTATTTGGCTATGGGTCTAAAAGCTTAAACAGACGGCAGCGTTGATCCGGACTACCTCGGACTTGATCCGGATCAACTGCAGTTAATTCCCGAGTTGATGCGGATCAACGCTGCTGCTTTTACCGAGCGGTAAAAAGGGAGGCACTAACTCCTTGTATCTAACCATCGTACTCAGAAAATCCTTTCATTGAAATTAATTCATGCATATCAATTTAATCGCATTTTTTAATGCCTAACATTTGGCAAGATAATCTACATGCGTATGGATTATTATCCACTTTTTTCAATTTCTTCAGGATGTCAATTAAATCAATTTATTAGGTTAACTCAAGAGCTTAAAACAAACAATGCAAATCTATTTGTAGTGCATACGCATATATACACATACATGTGTGATAATTGTATTCTACATACATGTATGTATAAATGCATATGTATGTAAAGAACACTTATCTTCGTTCGTAATTCCTTCGTTGATATCGTTCTGTTGTTTTATTTGTTGTTCCTTTAGTAGTTAGCCTGCATTAAAGACTTAAGCAATTAAAAGTTAACTGTAAGAGGGAATTAAATACGCTAGAATAGCATTATAGGATACGGGAGTGTTTGTTTATACACCAGTGTTGCCATATTCACAGTTTTAGCTGGAGTTTTTCAGACAGAATGAGAAATAAATTATAAATTCCAGCACTCTGTGGTATTTTAAAAACTAAAGATCTTTTAATAAAGTGTTTTAGTTTGTACTCCATTTGAGGCACCGAATCAAATATATGTATAAAAAAGCGTTGTAAGAATATAGCGACAGGCCGGCTTGCTTCCCGGCGTCAATGAAAGAATGGTATTGAAAAACAAACACGGTTTGTAAAGTTAGAGTTATAAAAGGTTGAAATGACAGAAGAGCAAAACCCTCCTCATACATAGATCAACAATAATAGCGCTATGTTACGATATGTTCTTATAATCTCTTTCATTGTTATGAGCTTTGCTTTCTGAAATGATGTCACTAATTAGTTTGCCAAGCGAACGTAATCTTCTTCTATGCTCTTGGAACTAAAACACGAGTCCGATGCGTCAGCCTCTGGTCTAATGTCATGTAAACCAATAAGAGTTCTTGTGAAGAAACTCAAGAGCACAGATATGATTTTTCATATTCACTGGCTAAATAAGCCGTGCGATCTCTTTTAAATATCGTTTCTAGGAAGAATGTGGTCGAATCTTTCCTTGCTTATTCATCACTTTTGCATTTTCCCTTAGTATCCAGGCATCCAAGCGCCTATTTTAATTAGATTATGTAAGTCTGGTCTATCTCTCTCAAATATGTATGGAATTTAGTAAGGGAATTTGCATTGCCTTTGGTTGAGGGTAGTCTGACTGCCACAAAATATAAAGAATAATTTGTAATCTATTGGTCTTTGAATGAGATACCATTTTGCCACCTGGATAGCAAACACTTCTCCGTGCTGTGCCTAGGATATTTGAATAGCCAGAGATTCCCATCCTTTATTTAGCAATCTAGTAAGTAGTAAAGTAAATTCGTAAAACATATAATAAATACGGGGTTCCCAAGTATCTCGACTCCGGCGCTATCTATTGGGTCTATCATTTGCAAAGTTATTTATGCAATTAGAAATATTAGTTTTTCAATAATCCCTGGTTTTTTAAGGTAGAAGTTTTTTTGAAAATACAGGCTTCCCCTTAGAATTCGCAAATTAAAAAAATATTGAAATCTGGCAACACTGATACAAATACATACATGTATATGTATATAGTAGATACATATGTGTACTTATCGTCGGTGATACTGCAAAACGGTATATGTCTATTACTACCCTTGACACTTAGATGGTCTCTTACTTGCACCGCATTGCATCTGCAAATCGTTACACCCTAATAAACGAATGACAAAACTGACTAACTTTGGCTGATAAAGATAAACGATTGCCAGAAGCGACCAGATAATGATAACAGATCAATTAAGCACCAGAGGTAATAAGTGACATAGAACGTTTTGCAGTATCACTGACGTTATCTACATGTTTGTGATGCACTGGTAATACAAAAATAAGTGGTAAATGAATATCATTGGTTAAACGTCTGAAAAGCTAATTGCGAAAAAACAATTAGAGTTCATAAACATACATACATACATATGTATATGAGCCGTTTATTTTGAAAGTGCCATAAGTCATTTCATGTCGTTTGACTTCAATGATCTGAACGCGTCTGCTATTTGATCAATTTGTTCAGTCCAAGGTAAAAAGTTGTGTCATTATGACATTCATCTATTTATTTATGGCGGTAGAACAATTTACAGATGCTTTGAGTTAGAAGTAACCATCCATTTAAGCACAAGTGGTTAAAATAACTTATGCCCCTTAGAAAATAAACGACTCTTATGCACACACATGGCTTCGTATGTTTATAAGTAAATGATATTAAGTCAATGCTAATTGGTTGATTTAATGCAAATATTTGTAGAGGATTTGTTTGAAATATTTAGAATGCGAAAAAATTTAAATGATAATGGATTTTTAATATATTAAGAGGATTTTTTTTAAATATTCGTATGGAAAAACATACATAAATTCCATACATTAAAACATGTCGGTATTCGGTATATACATACTTATGTACATACATATTTTCAGCTTATAGAAACAGACACAACAAAGAGGTTTTGCTTTACTGAAAGTAAAATTTACAAAATTTTGGCAGACTCCTTTGATTACTCCCAAGGTCGAAGCTTTTAGACGCTGAGGTGGCTTAGATAAGTAATTAAACATACTTTTTGCATAAATACAACAGTTAATCGCTAAAGCGAACTTCTAGGAGTGGGAGAAATGGACCAATTCAAACCCTATATTGCAGCCTAGTTGCCTGTTAAATCTACTTTCTGTTTGATTGCATTTAAAAGTGTATGCAAAATCATTTTCCTCAACCCTTCCATTTTGGAAATTTTTATTTTTTATTTTTTTACTTGCTATTTTTCTACTTTTTCTATTATACGTGTTTGTTAATTGACTAAGTAGTGTCTACTATGGTGGCCTCTCTAGTTACGCCCACAACCGGCGCCATCACCACACAAATGACACCCTTCGTCACATCTTTGACGACCATCAACAACATCATCAGTGACCACTTAATTGTCGCTAATTCCAATTTGAGTGGAAAATTTAATTGCGGATTGATTGAGAGCGCAAAAGAGGCGGTCAGATTGTTGTCGTTCTACCGCAGCATATTCACCTTTGCTCCTTCAATTACACACTTGCGCTCACTTCTTGGCACCGATGTCCTGCGCTATCATCCTTACGGAATTGCCATGAGATAATTTGCTTTTGAGCTTGCGTTTGGCGGGTGTATTTATCAGCTAATTGGCAGAGCGACTCAGTCAAAGGCTACACACTGAATTCAAACGCCATCGCAGTGCTGTGATGCGCTTAGCTAGGCGACTAAATAGCTGTCACTGCTACAGTTACTTTAGTTGACAGAGCGACTTCCATTAGATGACGTCCACAGCAATCGCTATGTTGTTTGTAAACAGCATTTGTACATATACATAAGTAAGCGGGTTACATACCCTGCAGCAAATTCAGCTGGTTCAAAAGTAGATCCGAGCTAGAACAGAAAAAAATGTAGGTAAAACTCCACTAAAACTTATAACTCCATAATCCCAAAATTCGCATCGTTTATTTGGTATATAATTGTATATTTTTTGCTTTTACATATTTTGTCTAAATTAAATTAATTTAATCTATTTTATATTTTATTTTATTTGGTCCGATGTTTATAAGTATGTATCAGAATAAGTAGAGATACGTAGAGACCCATCAAAAAGTATTTTACTTTACTTTATTTATTTCTTACAGCTTATTAAGCCTAGTTTGTATATAATTCTTAAAATCTACTTGTTATAGCCTAACCTAAAATATACAGTATAAGGGTACTAACATGAGCAACCACTTTTAATGATGAACAATTTGGCCGAATTCCGAATCATATCAATACAATGATTGTACCATTCCGCTAAGGTATAAAGGTCGTTTATGCATACGAAGCGCGAAGCAAGCTTCCAAACAGCGATGTACTGAATTCGATCTAGTGATGCGTTTCGGGATGAGCTTCGGCTACTTTACGGATGAGTTTGGGAGCGGTATATCCATTATGCGGCATTGCGATTGGTAGTCCGGAAGAAATCCCATGAAAATTGGAAGGCTCCTGCAATAATAATAAATTATTATTTTTTAATTCATTCATATTGCTGGATTTAACCTCATTTGGCAATTTATTATAACATTTTAATCCTTTGTAATACAATTTACATTTACCTGCTTCCGTTCTGTAAGCAGATAGATTAAAGTCATTTCTATTACGATTATTTTCTGGAATGTACACTATTGACATGCTTAATGTTGCTTTTCAAGTAATTGGGTAAGTTGTCTTCTATAATATTCTTGATAAATTTCATTGTATAGTAAAACAGCTAATGGGTAGGTGTTCAGAAGGCGCAGAAGTTGAGCGCAACCGTTGCTAAAAAAAATCAGTGATCATAATGAGCCTTCTGAACGGCTTGATACATTAGCTATCAAATTCAAAACACACAACATGTTGTCTCAAATGATCATAAAAATATTACGATCATCTAACACGCAACTGTTCAGTTGATCAGAAGTGCAAAACAACGCGTTCAGAAGGTGCAATCGCAACAGTTACTGAGCTGTTGCGTCTTCTGAACGTGCCCATTGTTTAATGTTCAACCAGTGTAGAGTAGATAGCATATCTTTGATAGTCGTCAATTATATCAATTTATAAATCTGAATATCTCTCATTATGAAAAATATGTTTGGACAGGAAATTAAATGGGGTTCAATTATAGATCTATGTACATATATACTATGGGCTTGTACCTTTTACTTAAGTATTTGCACGTTCGTTGCGTAAAGTATAATTTTTTGGCTATCTTTCCCACCGTGTAATCAATGTGTTCATTAAAGTTCAATTTGTCATCGGTTTTTGTTCGTAGGTATTTGAATGGGTTGGTGTTTATATTTAGATTCTGCAACTTGGTGCGGTCAAAATTACGTCTTGATATAATCACAAATTTAGTTTTATCGATGTTCAATTTAAGTCGGTTTAAGCATAGCGAGTTATATACCTCGTTTTTCATCGACAAATAATTGTAAATCACAGTTTTTAGGGCAATCAGTAATATCATTAATATAAATATTGAACAAAATAGGGGCTAATACAGATACTAGTGGCAGCCAGATTGATGCTCTTTTTCTATCAGATTGTGATGATTCGATTGCTGTTCTTTGATTCTGATTCATAATAAAGTCTTCAAACCATTTTGTTTCAATAACAGTAATACCTACATTGCACAACTTTTTAGTAACATATTGTTACTCATCAAAATTTGCATCCCTAAAACTGACCGGCTGTTTGCGACGTATAAGTTCGGTAGCTTCGCACACATTACTTGTTCGTGAAAGCCAAGTATGTAGTGAGACTCCCGTGTGCATCAGGGATGGAAAATCGAAATTTCAAAATGTACCTAATTTGACAATAGAAATGTATCATTTCCTGTCAAGTGTACCTAAACATGATTTGTTAACTTTTTTTATTATTTTCAGATAATTGGTAACAAATTTATATATTATTTGCATTAACAAGAAAGTGATTAATAAATCAGTACAGTTGAATTAATATATATTCCTAACAATTCAATAAAGATATATATACGTATGTATATCTTTTTTTAAAATTGCGCAAGCTCGAAATTGACTTTAGGGCTATGATCTCGAAGAATTTTTTTCTTAGAATGTTATGAAGAATCCGAATCTGCTAGGAACGATGTCGAAAAAAATCGATCCATACAAATTGAACCACCCTAATGTATGTACATTGTCGTTCTCCACAAAAAAAGTCGGAATTTTGGAAAGAAAAAAATGTTTAGGGGTCGTTCAAAGCACTCAAAGTTTTCCATGTATTTTATAGGGGGGAAAACAGGGTTTCGTAGAAATGGTATAGAATTCTTGCAAATTAATATTTCTCGATCGGAAAACTTTGTTTGTCTTATGGAGATTCTCGATAATATTACTCAATTGTTAATTTAACCATTTTCTGTTATTAACTATTTCTTATAGGATTCATGAAACCCATACAAAAAATGAAATGGGGGAGCCCTAAAAATCGCTTGTATCTAAAAATGGTAAAATAAACAACCGGTAGCAACGTTTTTCGATAAAAAAATATTGGTATAAACCAATTCTACGAAAATTTGTTTTCCCCATACACAATGCATGGAAAACTTTGAGTGCTTTAAGCGACCTCTAAATATTTTTTGATTTAAAAAACAACAGGGGTATAAC
>NW_016158414.1:0-419 GCF_001687245.7 Rhagoletis zephyria | reverse complement strand
AAAAGGCAAGATTTGAGGCAAGTTGACAGCCCTGCTTGCACGCCTTAACTTGAAGGTCAATTATTTAAAGGTCATTAAATACTGGCGTAAGAGTCTTTACACAGTATTCCTTATACACATATATATTACTTTCTTCATGTATGTATATAACAAATTTTGAGTTGGCCAATAAAAATTTTAGAAATATAATTTTAGTTTCTCAAATGATAGCCACCTTTTACTCAATATATATATTTTTTTTCAATTTGTTGACGCACTAGTTTTATTACACTAGATTCGTTGGTTTTGAAAAAAAAACATTTTCACCGTTTTGAAGTATCTAAATTATTAAAATTAAAAAAATCTAAAATTTCAAACATTACAAAATAGCTGCGACAGATATTTTTTTTTTTTATTTCATGGTAAACTCTTGAAACTTC
>NW_016158413.1:95222-135426 GCF_001687245.7 Rhagoletis zephyria | reverse complement strand
TCCATTTCCGCTGTGACGTATATAAATAGTGCATATATTTAGGCGCAATTCTTCTGGCGGGCGACATCTACCTCTAGAGTTTTTCTAATTGTATGTTTTTGATATGATACCTACGACGAGGTTGATATCTAGGGTAGGTTTGCCATAAATACGTTTGCTATATTTATAGTATAAAATGGTGGTCCGGACATACAACATTGCTAGTTGATAAAAGCGTTGTAAACTAGTCTTCATTACATTGTGCTTTCTCTTATCATCACTTCCAAACCGGAAAAGAAGTATTTAATGTGTCAACGACTTGCCTTCAACCCTCCACATTCCATTAAATTAATTTCTGATCAAGAATGATAGAATACAAGATTGCGCCCATCAGAGAGGAGTTTTGAGAATAACTTTTGTGTGACGTCACACTGGTGCAATTGCGATAGAGAAATGCCAAAACGTGAGCGAGAATGGAAGAAGAAAAAATGTTGCAAGGAAAACGTAAACAAGTTGCACAAGTGTGAAGTCATACAAACAACGATTCTGTCAAATTCACTGAGAGATGAATAGCGGTACCATGATGGGCGCAACCTCTATTTCTCTCAATCGTGATTTCTGATATGAAAATCCACCTAACAGGCTAACCTAATATTCACGCACGCCGCCAATTTATTGTCAAAAATTTCTCATGCACATGCAACTTGTATGAGATCAACCGAAATTGAACGGCGTGCGTATGAAGCTAACTCAATTTCCAATTTTTGTTATGCGTGACATTTTGATTTGACGTTTCGCTCAATGAAATCAAATGCAAACGCATGCAAGTCAATTTCAGGTGACGCAAAAAAACAAATTCGACGGCATGCGTACCAAAACGCAAGCCGCGAATATTAGGTTAGCCTGTATGACTTAATTGCCATCGGCGATATTAATGCTGACCTTGTATAACGCTTGACAGAAGAATTTACAATTAAATTACAAATTCAGAATTAACATCAGTGATGTCAAGTAAGTCCCTGATGGGTTCTAACATCACAAAGTAGTTTTTGTGAAAATTGCAGATAGAGGGTATTCAATAAATATAAGTAGATATATTTAATCAAATAAAAGAAATTTTTTGTTTATTAGATTTGTTTATACTAAACACTTCTCACACGCATTAGTTGGCGCGGTAGCTCTACCGGGGGAGGGAGCTAGAGCTGCCGCACCATAGAGCTCTACCTCACCGCCACCGTGCTTCGCCCCTGAAATTTAGATTGAAAAAAATCACTTTCCCACTTCTCTACTGAAGATATGTAATTCATTTTGCAATAATTTAAATATGAAATTAAAAATACACACAGCGTATACCAAAGTGCTTTTACAAAAACAAATGTGCCCCGAGTGCTTAGGGCTTGGGCATCGCTGCCTTATACCGTCCTTTGGTTGACAAAAAATTAGGTGCGCTTGGAACATTGGTGTCGAGAAAATCGATAACCNGCAGATGCTTTTTCATAGCTTGGTAATACAAAACCAAAATATGTGTTTACATTACAACATCTTGGGACCGCACAGTGCCGCCTAAGTGGGCAAAAATCGAAAAATCCGATATCTGCAATGTGAACTTGTTTGGTAATTTTGTAAAGACAATTTATCCACTAAAAAGAATTAAAGACACATTTCCCTAAAAAATTAATTATATGCCGCCAGGAAGCCACTAAAGTCCACAAATTTTACACTAATAATTTTAATAAGAGCATAGCCATGCGTAGAAAAAAAAAGTCAAAAATATATTCTTTGAAATAAAATGTTGGTCTGACGTTTCTTGTTTCCATATGGATAGTAGAGAATTACAGGAATTAAAATTTTGGATTGAAATTAAACACAGGGTCTCCCTGCGGTTTCCNTTTGTTCCGATTACATTCCTTTTAAATTAGTGGACTCTTAAATTAACTCAGGAATGTTTTTACTGTCCACTTAATTCTTGCTAAATATGTCAAATTTTTTCATTTCTGATACTCATATTGATATACATATTTCGGTTACCTTAATTAAAGTGAATTAGATTTTTTAAACATGTGGCAACCCTTCTACGTGTCATTTAGAGGTAAAGTATTTTCAAAACCAGTTCAATTGCTACCCATATTGTAATATCTAATTCATTTAACTTATTAAATAATTTTAATAAAATTTGTAACAGGTGGCAACCCTTTTCAAAAATAAAAAACTTAATTGCACATCTACAGGCCAAGCCCTGTCATTTGAACTATATGTACATACCTATGTAAAAGCCACAAGAACCCTAATTTTCAAATTCAAAATGCATTTACAGTGAAGGTATGAAAGTTATTCAAGATCCAATTACATATTTGAATTTAGCGTCCTTACTTTTACTAAGAAGCGAATTTTCATTTAAATCCGTCCATAATTCTATTTTTGCCCACATTTTATATGGAAGAGAAGCACTGTGCGACACAGTGTTTCGACTATATAGCGGCAGATAGAAAAAAGTCATGTTGACAGTTGATAAAAAAAACCGGTTGGACTTAGAGAGGGAAAAGTAGAAGTCACAAATACCACATTTCACATTATTTACTCACCCCCCTTCTTCACGAACGATACATTTCCAAAGAAATACGGGAATCGGCGCGATACCGAGTAATTAGTTAAGTTGTCTTTTGCGATTAACCCATTAAAGAAGATGTTTCTTTTTGAACTGTAATCAATTATTTAAATATCGTGGAATATTCAGGAGAACATATTTATTATTTATTTGGTACTTTCCTATTTTCTTACCTACTTAGTTTGAAATTTAGACGCTAAAGATTACATATTAGTAAAAAAAAGAGTGAGTACCGGTCCGTCAGGTCTTGAAATTAGACAAATGTTTTAGAGAATTTTATGTAGTTTTAGAATATATAATTTGATCTTTGTGCGCGACTGTGCAAATATATGTAATTTTTGATTTTCTTAATTTTTGATTTTCAGCCTGTTTTTGCATAATTTCGCGATAAGAATTTTTCGAACAATGGGAAAATGTCATCAGACGTTGGGAAAAAAGCGAGTATTTACACCTAAGCTATTTTATGGTATAACCTTTGTTTTCTGACAATGAAAAACAGGAAAAAAATTAACCAAAAATTCCATCACATTTAACGACTGGGCTCACATTTTTAGTGAGTTTTGGACATTATAGTGATCTCATCTTTCCCATATTTTATATTTAGGTGTTTCTAATAAAAGAGAGAGCACAAACTAAATTTCATCGAAATCGGATGAAATTTAATGTTCCCGCCCACGAGAGTAGAAGGCGTGGCAATTATTCCATCTTTACCAAATTTCATAATTCCCTATTTCTAAGTAAAACTAGAGCACATGTCAAGTTTCAGTGAAATTGGTGCAGGTTTACTATTATGTCCACCTGCCTCCATATAATCGAAACGGTGGGGTGCAATAAGGCCATACGCAATAAAGCCATATGGCAATAAAGCCATTTTTTAGGCAATAAAGCCATATGGCTTTATTTCCAATCAGAAAGAGAAATAAAGCCATACAAAAAATTTTGCAAATGAGAAATAAAGCCATATTCTGAAATGACACTCTCAAGGCGGTGTTAACGGCGAATCTGAATTTTATCTGAACATTACGTCCAAATGATGTGTTTGTTATAATTCATTATTAAATTCGCATTGGACACACTCTTGAAACTGATACTGAATTATTTAAATTTATACAAATTATTACTAATAAAATGAAATAAATCATTATTTAATATTTCCGGATTTATTGGATATTGAAAAATAAATATATGTACTTAGGTAAGCTTTAATTTTGCGAGTGCATAACCTGGCGGGTGCACATTTGCTCGCTCCCCGCACCGCGCCGCGTGTGAAGGGTGGAGCGCGGGGGCCGGCGAAACGCGCGCGGCGCGTGAACGTTGGAGCGCGGCGCGGCTGGACGCGAAGGAGAGTAATTGCATGTTTAAGGTGACGTTGTAGTTCAAGGCGGTTTAGTAGTTTTGTTGCGAATTTTTTCCATTGTTCAAATAAAAGAAACATACAAATTTGAAAGCGAAATAAAGCCATATGGCTTAATTACCAATTGTAATTGGAAATAAAGCCATATCGAATTTATGGCCTTATTACCGAAAAAATATGGCTTTATTGCGTATGGCCTTATTGCACCCCTCCAGTCGAAACACTGTGCGACGTAGCGAAAACAGAAGTGGGTTCAGAGTACATGTAAGTCCTGTGAGGTTTTCCATTCTTAAACATTCTTTAAATAAAGTCAAATTACGTACTATTACAACAAATTCATTTTTAATCAGAAGCAATTCGTTGTTGGTTTAATTTTGAATTAAAACTTGATAACGTACGTGACATATCGGACGTGACAGATTTTTCCGCCATACAATAAAGGTATTCATCGAACATTATATAGTACATTCCACTTAGCTGCATTTACTTCCAGCGCACACGATTTTGTGCACTTAAGCGGAAAAACTGATACTGTTATTTGTTTGAGATAGAAAACTGCGCTACTTTGTTGAAGAAAACTTTTTTTTAATTGAAAAATCCTAATCTTAAAAAATGTTTCCATACATATATTCATGTATGTTCATCAGTTATCAAACGACCCAAGTTGAAATGATTTCAGTATTTTTAAAACTTTCGACTTGCTTTTTATCAATAGACTACTGTACTGCATATACCTATAACCATGCTACGAATATCAAAACCACTTGCAGCAAATGAGTTCATCCATACACACTAGGGCGGGTAAATCAAGTATTTTTTTTTTGGATACGACACACGAAAAGTAGTTCCTGGGTACCTCTAGAAAGTATTTACCAAATATGAGCTCCTAATATTATCGGGAAGATTATCGTCATCATAGTTTTCCATTTTCAATTTAGTCTCATATAAAAATGGTCATATCTTATCACCAATAGATTGTTAAACCAGTTGCATCGTCAATATTTATAGGAAACTAGCAGAGCACCCGACGTCGCTCCGGGTAAACAAATAAAAATATAAAACAGTAATACAAATATTTAGTCCAGCATAATTTAAAGGACACAAACTATTTTCTTTGTTTACATTAAAGCATTCTTATGAGCCATACTTTTAGCTTTATCGTGCTTTAACTATGTATATTGATCATAATTTGTACTACAAATCTTGTTCCATTATTAATATTAGGTTGATTAAGGTAACGATCAAATTTCTAAATTAAAATTAGTGTACTACAGTACATTCCGTTTAGCTGCCTATTCGCTTAGCCGATTTAGTATAGCTGCACATTTCTGGTAGAATGCTTAATTCGGAAGGAGTTTTATTCATTATGTATGAATCTCTTTTATTTAACAGCATCTCGGGATTAAAAAACGATTTAATCCTTCCATTTCAAAATAATCTAAGGACGGTAAGGTTAAAAAAAAACACAGTTTTAAATATCCGAGTTATCTAATAGATGAATACATATATGTATATCCCCCTTTGACAAACCCATTTATATATAAGTTCCTCTGAACACCTCCCATAGATACCTATGTCTGAATACCAAATTTAAAGTTCATGTGACTTATGGTTCCGAAGTTATAGCTGATAAAGGATTCCACGCCTATAGGACGTGCCATGCCCCTTTTAAAAACTCATTTATTTATACCCTCATATAAGCACCTACTATTGATATGTCTTCGTACCAAATTTCAAGTTCATGGGACTTATGGTTCCGAAGTTATGGCTGATAAAAAATTCCACGCCTATGGGATGTTCCACGCCCCTTTTCACAAACACGTTTATACATACTCTCGTATAAACACCTACCATTGATATGACTGCATACCAAATTTCAAGTTCGTGTGACTTATGGTTCCGAAGTTATGGCTGATAAAAAATTCCACGCCTATGGGATGTTCCACGCCCCTTTTCACAAACACGTTTATACATACTCTCGTATAAACACCTACCATTGATATGACTGCATACCAAATTTCAAGTTCGTGTGACTTATGGTTCCGAAGTTATAGCTGATAGAAAATTCCACGCCTATGGGATGTGCCACGCCCCCTTTTACAAACTCGTTTATATGTACCCTCCTTTAAGCACCTACCGTTGATATGTCTGCACACCGAATTTCAAGTTCGTGTGACTTATGGTTCCGAAGTTATAGCTGATAAAATATTCCGCGCCTATGGGATGTGCCACGCCCCCTTTTATGAACACATTTATATATACCCTCGTATAAGCACCTACCATTGATATGTCTGCATACCGAATTTCAAGTTCGTGTGACTTATGGTTCCGAAATTATAGCTGATAAAAATTCCACGCCTATGGGATGTGCCGCGCCCCCTTTTACAAACTCGTTTATACATTCCCTCCTATAAGCACCTACCACTGATATATCTGCATACCAAATTTCAAGTTCGTGTGACTTATGGTTCCGAAGTTATAGTTGATAAAAATTCTGTGCCTATGGGAAGTGCCACGCCCCCTTTTACAAATATGTTTATATATACCCTCGTATAAGCACCTACCATTGATATGTCTGCTTACCGAATTTCAAGTTCGTGTGACTTATGGTTCCGAAGTTATAGTTGATAAAAATTCTGTGCCTATGGGAAGTGCCACGCCCCCTTTTACAAATATGTTTATATATACCCTCGTATAAGCACCTACCATTGATATGTCTGCTTACCGAATTTCAAGTTCGTGTGACTTATGGTATGGAAGTTATGGCTTGTCGGATCCCAAGTTTTTTCCTACTATTATAGGCCCAGGTGTCATGACAATACTCTGTCAAAATTTTTATCGATTCTGTCCGTCCGTTTAGACTGCAACCTGGCACATACATACATACATACATACATACTTTCACAAATATATAGTAGATATCTATCATTATCCCAGTGTATAAGAATTTTAGGAATATATCGTCCACAATGCCACCTATCGTGTACATTTTTAGTCTCAATATTTATTTTCAATTGGCTAAATAGTATTCTAAATATGAGCCAAATCGGCAATTAAATGCAATTTTTATGAATATCCCGACCCCAGCGCCACCTAGTGATTAAATTTTTAGTCAAAATATTTCCCTTCAAGGTGCTGAAGTATGTTCCAAATATGAACGAAATCGGTCCAGCCATTTAGTAGTTTAGTGACATTAAATATACGGAAAACTCTATGAAATTGTGAAATCGTGACGTCTCAGCTTTCTTCATTTTTCGGCAACAAAAACAAAAAGTTTAAAATTTTTTTAAATCAAAGAACCTTCCACATAGAAGGTCCAAAATTGTGCTTTTTACAGAATGGAAATCGGTTCAACCGTTTGGTCAGGCATTGCCGTCATACGAAAGACATTTAATTTTTATATATATAGATTTAACGCTCTACAAAAATGGTCTCATACATATATGTAATACTCCTATATTGGCAGTAAGAGCTAGTACCATCCGAAAACACTACAGTACAGATATATCAATAAACACGTACGAAAGAAAAGGAACACATACGTTTATAAATAAACATGTACACAACACATATACAAAAACGGCACTCAAGTACACAATACATTGACAAAAACGGTACTAGACTGTCTCGCTTTGATTTCGGAATGCTTACACATTGAGAAGTTAGCTTACTGCCAATATAGAAGTATTACATATATGGTCTCATATATTATTTTCATTAATCTAACCATTTAAAAGATATTGAAGGTCAAAGATTGAAGTATTTTAAGGAAAATAACTTTTGGTCTTGAATTTTGTAACTTACTAAAAAATAATTATTGTCAAATGAGTATCTTTTTATCCATTTAATTTATGAATTTTGAGAATATTAAAGAATATTACGTTGATGAAAAAATAAACTCATAACCTCTTTCACAGTTGGTAATTTTAGTTCATGAATTTTTGACATCGGTATGCCAATTAATGGGATTAAAGAAATCATATTCATATTAGATGATTAGCAGATGAATTGCACACAACTCAGAGCTCCAAAAACTATATTTGCAATGCAGAAATATAAGAGGAAACATAAATGACATAAAACCACAGATGGCGCTAGTATGACAAGTACTGAGTAACAGAACTACCAGCATTCGAAATTAAATCTTCAAATTCCCCAAACAAAAAATATTACATTATAAATTTTGTGGAAAAAAGAAATTTGAATGACATTTTAAAAAACCCCGAAAAAAATATTAAATTACGATCCTAAATTGTGATAAAATTTATAAAAACAAAATATCGTTAAAAAATTGATTCGAAAGAAATATATTCTCAAACAAAAGATAAGACATAACTCGCAAACTGTCATTCTATCGAAATAAACTCAAATTCTCATGAATATTGACAAAATTCATGAATTGAATTAAAATCGGTAGGCATTGGGATTCTACTGCGAATATCTTCCACATGAAACCTTTTTTGTAGAGCGTTCAATTTCCTAAAGAAAAATTTGAAACTCATTTGACAATAACTATTTTTTAGTAAGTTACAAAATTCAAAACAAAAAGTTATTTTCCTTAAAATACTTCAATATTTGACCTTGATTTTCTTTTAAATGGTTGTATTAGTGAAAACAATATCTCAGACCATTTTTGTAGAGCGTTCAATTTCCTATAAATATTGACGATGTAACTGGGTTCACGATCTATTGGTGATAAGATATGACCATTTTTATATGAGACTAAATTGAAAATGGAAAACAATGATGAGGATAATCTCCTTGGTACGTACTTTCTAGAGCTACCTAGGAACTAGTTTTTCTGTGTTCTTCTTTCTTTCTCCATGAACGCAATTTAATACCAGCACACCAATTTAGGTGAATACCACTAATATTTCTTACTAGTAATACATATGTAATTAAATTTCTTCAGTTCTCCACCAGTTTTCATAACCTTTTTCACCATCTTAATACCAAATTTAAAGCTATAAAGCCGTTTGAACCCATTTACTTGCATTTTCGGTTAACATTCTAATCGAAACACCCATATATATGTATGTGTAGTGTCGCACTGAATTTTTGGCATAGAGAATTTTTCACAATGCATGCAGCATTCTTACGTAAATTTTTCCGCAATTTTTTTTTATAAAAATATAGTTCATACTACAACAAAAATAAAAAATCTTTAGACTTTATTCAAAACTCAGGAAAATTCAATAAATTTGCATACTAGTTGGCATTCTAGTATAACTTGAAGTTGGTAAAAAATGGTGTTGAGTTGTGGACATTTTTTCAGGCAGTTTCTTCCAACCAAAAAACTTTTCTAACATACCTTGCATAGTTTTCGTCTTCCTTAAGCAGCCACGGCTTTAAATCTTTGTTTAAAATCCATTCTTCATTAAAATAGCAATCGCGTGTTTAATTTTTTTGAGTAATTCACCGGGACACAATTAGAAATTTACATCTACATTTACGAATTTACACATTCAAAAGAAAACAATCAACTTTTCACGATTGTCAGCTGGTTTAAAGGTGTTGTCACAAATTGTTAGCAAATAGCTGTATGCACAGCGCTACCGCATTGCGCAGTGTGTTTATTGTTTATAAGTCGTTTATTATTTATAAATGAAACAGTCTTCAGGAAATCGCATTCGCAAACAGAATACGGCGTACAGTGTCAATTAGTAAATAGAATTTTAAAATATACATCAGGGTGATCCAAAATAACTAACCTACCGAATCTATGGTCTTAAAAGGACCTATTTACTGAGAAGAAAATTCCCTCATTTGGTGTCGGTGGGCATTTAAAATTGCGCATGTAAATTCTATGAAAAAAAAAATATATTCAATAAAAAATTCTATAACTATTGAACCGTTAGAGACATATTCTTGTAGGGCATTAAATTGTCTAAAAAATGAAGTTGATTGTGCAGACTTAAAATTGTATATGACTACTTGCGGGCTATGAAAATAAAAAAAGCAGAAATATGCACTTTTAGGGCTTTATGATTGGAAATATTCATGCTAAATGAAAAAAACTTATACTAAAATGAAACAAAATGTGTAGAAAATGTTGATTAGAAACTGAATTTGTCGGAGAAGAGGGAGTTTTCATCCGTTTTTCTATTTTTATTGCATTTTTAAACATTATTGTTCTTTTTAATTATTAATAAAACAACAGTTTATTGAAATTAGGATTTTGCTGGCGATGTAATTGCACTACTTGCAAAAGAAATTGCTTTGTTCTTCGTCTTTTGTCAAAGTTCGATTACAATTTTGCATCAAAGCTATACCTTGTTCAGAAATATCAGTAACATATTTAATACTCTTAATCATCTCTAAGACAACCAACTTCAGGGTAATTTTTAGACCCCTACAAGACTATGCCTAGAAAAGTTTTTTGTCTCAAACGGTTGAATAGTTATAGCACATTAAATATTTTTTTTTTGTATAATATGTATTTATTTATTGAATCTTTCTTTCGAAACTAACAATAAATTTTCAAATCTTACAAACTACCATTAAATTTAAAATTTCTGCGGCAACGCTTAGAAATTTTGTATTTTTTTAAATATATATTTATTGCAGTTGTTGCGGCTGTCGGAATGGACAAGATTCCGAGCAGCAGGATAGTTGGACAACATGCAGGGCTGGCGGTCTGAAAGGACGAGTTCCAGAGCCGCACTACCTTCGATTCGCTGTATTTACGTAATTACAACCCAGTAGGCTGTGTTCGGTCGGAAAGGACAAGTTTCCGAGCCGCACTGACACTGGTGTTAGGTAGTCGATCTGAAGGCACGAGTTCCAGAGCCGAAATTAATATATTGCGGGTATCGACATTTATTATATTGCACATCATTTGATAATATCGGAAAAATTCTTTCTTTTTAATCTTCTTGCATATCCCGGGCTAAGAACATCTCCCGCTAGTCGATTTGGATGGTTCATTAACCGTGATGAGTAACTGGTGCGCATGGTAATTACATTAAGATCTTTGTGGATATTCGTATTTTTTATGTACCACAGTGCTCCGCATATGGCGCGTAAAATTTTCTGCAGTCTTTGAAGTCTGTTCAAAATTGAATTGCTCGCTGTGCCCCAAAGCCCGATTCCATATGCCCAACATGGTAAACTGTCCTTTAAATCGGCTTTGCATTTTTCAGAGGTAAATTTTTAAACGCAGAATATGAAAAATAAAAATGTCGCTTATAAAATTAATGAAAACTTTCGCCAGTTTGTTTCGTACCCCACTTAAGGGTTTCTATTTAATCGATAATCTTCGTACAATCTATAAAGCATAGGGAAAGTTGTGCCCAGGATCGTTTTGCACGCTGAGTTTCCAGTTCCACTGAGAGAGAGCAATAAACCGCCTGCTGCACAGTGGTTCAAAACTGGCATTCATTCACACCATTTAGCGCTTAATTTGATAAATTTTTATATTTTTTTTTTATGAAAGCTTACAATGTTTGCATGACACCAGTTGAGCCTGATTTCTTAATTTTAATTTGATTATATTAAATTTTTTAGTGCAAAATGCAGCAAAAGTAGCAATTTTGAAGAAAATGTATTCTCCTGTTCCAGTTAATATAAATGTTACATAACAAAAACTTGTTGAAAACATTTGTATGGTTCTCCCAAAACAAGAAAATACACAACAAAATTTTTTAAAAATGTCATCAAAAAAATGTTTACCAAAATAAATATTTTGTTTGGTTTTTAGTAAAAATTGGTGGAAAAATGAATGCTGCGTTGGATTATGAACATTGAATTCCAATTTTGAACCACTATGTGTTGGTTTCGTCGTGCAGTATGAATTATAGTAAACGTATTTTGGTAGCAAAGGATGGCGTAGTCCTTGAAAAGGATTTGGCTTCATTTTTCGCTACAGCGGGGGAACTTATATAACTAAATAATATAATTAACTGGTAAATATTTGATTTAAATTACGATATGGGCAAAGTACTTTTATCATACAAGTTGTATGTACGTATTCCCAAATCAGTTTGAAAAAAATGTCCTTTATTTTACGTTGGTTAATATGGTCACCGTACCTATAACCCATTGAAGGCTTGCTTGTTTTAGTTTCGCTTGAGAAATTTTGTTTTCTATATGCTTTTTCCAGGAAAGGCTTCTATCTAGTGTCATCCCAAGGTACTTGACACTATCTTTTTATGGTATAGTTTTTCTGTTTATTTTTTTTGGTGGGCAAGTTTCTTTCTTCAAAGTAAATGTTATCTGATCACTAGCCATGGGTAATAACGCAATTTTTTTGGCGCTAGCTCAATAACGCCAGCGCCAGCGCTGTGGTATCAGCGCACTAACTCAGCGCAATAGTGCAGTGTACTGAATTGAACACGTCATCTGAGTGTCACCACAGTACCCATCGTAATACAGTGTAGTACACAATACAGTGGTGTCATGTCTATTATTTCTATAATTTTTGGCGTTGGGCAACGCTTGTACCGCCAACCGAATTTAATTGCTAGGAATGTAGTAAATACCACGATATTCTTCTTTCTTGAGTAAAAAATTTAATATTCATTCTCAACACTCAAAAGCAAAAACCAAGTACGTGTAAATTTTCAAAGAGTTAAGGTGAATTGTGGTTGTGTCTCATGTGTTGCTTGGTGTTAATGGCGCTGACGCTTTCCATATACTGGTGCTGGCGCGGCAACTCCGGCTACGATGTTAACGCAATTGCGCCGCACAGCGCAGTGCTACCCACAGTGTTGCCATCTCTTGACTTTCAAAAAGCACCAAAAACTTGGATAAAAAGCGTTTTTGAATCAAGGGATACTTTTTTCATAACATAATACTGAAGTACTGTGCATTAAAACTGGTATATCTCGAGAAAGAAAAATCGAATCGCAACAAACGAAAATGATGCCCCAATTACAAATGAGCAAATAATTTGATGTTTTCATTATATAACCTCAAGTATCGCTAAAAACGTGTAATTTTAGTTCGGAAAAAAGCACTAAAAAAGGCACTAGGCACTTAATAACTTTTTTTGGCGTTTTAATTTTCAAAAAGCACTAAATTTAGTGCTTAAAGCACCAAGTTGGCAACTATGGTTACCCATGCCTACTAAACACACTTGTTTTCGTTAACGTTTATCCTCCAAAAACCTAGCCATAGCTCCAACTTTTTTAAACGGTTTTATTTAGCTCACCCCGTTTGTTTTATTCTTGGGTCAAATTTAGTAATTCAAATTTCACCCTCTTCCTGTCAACCGATTAATCTGAAATTTTGTATACACTTTGGATTTTGGTGACAATACAATTATGTTTATTCCCTATNTGCGATAGAAGAATCGTTTAATTCGTCGTTAGGCAGTTGGCCCGCAGACGGTGAGGAAATTACTTACTATTTTCTTGCTCATGGAAATTCCAATAGTTATACACTCCATGTAAATAAAAGAGATGTTTCAACTAGTTTATCGTTGGACATTCACACTGCTGGCTGGCGAGGAATCGTTTCACTGCTCGTAGTTTGTCTTTAATCGACAAAACATATGATAAAAGTACTACTCGCTCACCACTATGAAACCCTAAAACTCGCTTATAATCGAGCTTGCTAGCTTGTTTCCACATTCTAGCCCTACTTATCACACTCCATCGTTGTCGGTTGAACAACTGCCTAATTATAGTGTAACATTACAAAACAAACATTTTAATCAACGATTGTAGACAATTGACGTGCCCCACGGTTTTATTTTAGTCTAGTCTATGCATATTTTTATAATTCCCACGACTGTATCTATTTTATTATTTTTTGGTTTTTAGTACATTTATCTTAAACATTGCAATGTATGTTTAACATAAAACCGTTTAACTTAAAAAGTTTTTTTACCTGTTTTTATTTTTAAATATTCTTGTAGCTTGTAAGAAGCCTCTTTAGGGTCTGAACTATTGTTTAGGATAGCAGTGTCATCAGCAAACGTTGAAATGGTTAGAATTTCATCCGTTGGCAAATCACGTGTGTATATTACGTACTAAAGGCCAGCGCAAGTATATTGCCGCATTTCGTTCAGTAAGTACTCTACTCACAACACATTGTTACGCTTTTTCTGCATAAATACACTACTTGGCCAAGATCTATACATAGAAGGTCGCGCAATGCGCGAAATAAAAATTGCCTCTCTCTGCGCATATGATACCAGGACGGTTTTTTTGCTTTCACGCCTTCATGTCGAAAAAGCCACAAAACCTGATTTTTCACAGCGGCCAACTTTTGCGAAATTTTCACTTAAACTCGCTATATCTCAGACGTTTATGTATCGATTGATTTGAAATTTGTACACAATAAACTAGAACTTATAAAGAAGATGAGTCTAACTACACTTCTTACTGCTTATTAAAAACAAAATGGCGGTTATATTAACTTTTTTATAAAAATTAAGGAGGTGGTTTTTACAAATGCAAAAGTTGTGTTATGAAGTTTAAAATTTTTGTTTTGTTTTAATGCAGCATTATAGACAAATATATACGGAATTTTTGGGATAGTTTCGTGTTTACACAACAAGTAGCTCTAAAGTTATAACAATTTTATGGTGACACCCACGAGCTCACCTCTAGATAACAAATATTTTTACATAGCACTTGCACAAATAATTTTGGAAATAATATTAAGTGGAATGTTGAAATTCATAAATTTATCAGTGTTATATAGCTTATTAAGGTTCTTTGTTATAAATCTAAAAGACATATGTACTTACATACCTACCTGAATCAGAACAGGAACATACGATCGAGCTTAGGCTCAACCGCCCTCCGACGAAATAATTTACGATGGTACCAGGGGGATACGGTACAGCGGACATACATAGGTTTTAGTTCGGACTAGCCAATGCCCGCTTACTTCGCGGCGCCTTATAAGAACTTTTGCGTGGCCAATGCAAACGAGCGTTTAAAAGCAAAAATAGTCTGTAAAGTCAAAATTTTTGGTTTAAGTTGAGACTACTAAGGCGCAGTATCCTCCTCACACATAGGCCAATAATAATAATGCTGTGATACCATATCGAATACCAATTCCTTTCGGTGTCATGAGCTTAACCGATGGTCTTATTACCACCTGTGAGATCTCTGCCAAGCATGCGTAATCTTTTTCTATAATCTTGCAACCACAACATTGGTGCGATGCGTATGCCAATAAAAGTTCTTATAAGGAAACTCATGATCACAGAAGTGCATTTTCTGTTAAAGGAGGGCCAAGAATTCTCGCTGTCTCACAGGATGAAAAGTTTTCCGGTACATTGGCTAAATGAGTCGTGTGATCTCTTGAATATCTTTCAAACGAAGCAATAGATATACCTACTGTGATCTTTCCTTGTTAATTCGCCACTTTTACAATTTGTGGTAATATTTATGAACTGATTTCTAGGTAGATGCAAGATCGCATGATCGTGCATGAGGGCCTCAGAAAAACTTAACCCCATCCTTCATTTCGACATCTGAAAACTAAATTCATACAACTTAAACATAGGGCCAAAGCAGACCAACCACACGGTGTTTCTATACATTCCGGCTGCAGCGCCATCCATTGGGTCCATTTACTGCAAAACCATTGCTCACCATAAAATGAATACGTGTTATGAGTTTCAACCTCGGCTC
The DNA here is from genome assembly GCF_001687245.7 of Rhagoletis zephyria. Taxonomy (NCBI): domain Eukaryota; kingdom Metazoa; phylum Arthropoda; class Insecta; order Diptera; family Tephritidae; genus Rhagoletis; species Rhagoletis zephyria. The sequence goes on along the minus strand of NW_016158413.1, from coordinate 119,897 downwards.
CAGCTTCCATCATACAGGTACATAGCTCACATTTAAAATTTGAACGAAATCGGTTAATAAATACGATTTTTATAAATTACTCCAGCACCACCTAGCGAGTTTTCTAGTAGCATGTAATAGGACCATATATGTATCTAAAATAACCGCCGACAATCAGACTTAACTCTATTCAGTTGTTTTTGAGTTTAGTCCGAACAACGAAAACGGCTATCATATTATGCAAATAGATAGGTATGTAGATAGGACAGTCTATAGCGAAACCTGAAAAACAAAGCTACATTCTTTGTGAAAAATTTAAAAATATAATCCTTAAAATTTAGTTAAATGGGATTTAGAAATCTAGGAGAAAATGGTTCTCAATCGAATGTTACTTGCGCGTTTACGTGAATGTATATCCATCCAGCATTTCCAATAATTACCACTTTTCTCCATAGGTACGGTATTGATAACAAATGTAGCTGTGTCGAATTTCAGGACGTTAGCGTAAGCGGTTCCAGAGATAAGCTTTATGAGAAGTTCAGTTTGTATGAAAGGTGCCACGCCCCCTTTTCCAATACATTTGCAATATATGCATCAGTGCTAAGTTTCAGTTCACTAGCGTAATTGGTTTTAGAGGTATATTGGTTTTTTACGTTTTAGTCTGTATAAGAATTTTAGGAATATCCCGATCTACATACCGAGTAAATTTTTGGTCGGAATATTTACTTTCAATGTGCTGGCATATATTCCAAATATGAACCAAATCGGTGTAGCCGTTTAGTTGATTAGTGAAATACATTGTACAGATAACTCTATGAAATTGTAAAGCACAACGTCTCTGATTTCTTAATTTTTGGCAGCAACAACAAAAATTTTTGATTTTTTTTAGCGAGAAACCTTCCACACAGAAGTTCCAAAAAAGTGCGATTGGTTATGCTTGAACACACTTAATTGGATGTCAATAAAAGTTTTTTATTAACATACAAGAAAAAGCTAACACATCAAAAACATACATAAATACATACATACATTAATTAAATTTTAGCTCCACGACGTCCGTCTCGTTTGTCGTGCAGTTTAGAACTAATATTACAAGTGTCAAGCAGGTGCCTGTATATGTGGTTTTCTGTGTCCGTTTTGTAGTTTGGTCTCTTGTTTGGTGGTGTGTTAATTATGTGTAGCATTTCTAATGTGAAACGTTTATTATCAGTATTGCCGTTTTAGCCCTTTGGTGGCTAAATTTGGCTACCAAATTCTTTTTTTGGCCACACAAATTTGAAATTGCCCCTAGCCCTTTTTTTAGCCCTTTTCAAAATTTATTCATCATTGACATTAAAATTTTTTATATGATTTTCATGAATTTAACTCTTCGCTCATAAAGCGAACGCCTTTCCTTTAAGGCAAATAAACTGTTCATTGTGTCGCTAGCTTAAGTGGTGGAAAAAGTTTGTTTATCGGTTGCTTCTTTTACCTTTAAGTAACGCAGAAGTTGAAAGGATGTTTTCTATAATAAATAAGCACAGAAATAAAATGAATTTTGCAATGTTAAACGCTTTATTAACTGTAAGATATGGCTTAAAAAATGTACAGAAATGTTGTCATGATTTTGATTTTACAGATGATATCGTCAGGTTAATGAGAAATGAACAAAATTGTAACGACGAAGAATCGCTTAGCGATGATAGTATTGATATAGATATAAATTTTTAATGTGTTAAAAAAAATTTTTATAGATTAAATTATTTTACTATGAGTTCATTAAATGAATACTCTTTTGTTTGTTTGATACATACAGCGTCGGACAATAATAAAGCACCGACATTTTAATTCTTTGTAAATTATAACATAACATTTTAAAAATTTCTTTTACAAATGGATATTTTTCGAAGCATAGTTTGAAATTATTTAAGTTATTTAGTATTGTCCGACACTGTATATAGGTATGATTCTAGTACTTATGTATTCTTAATGTGATCTCATTTTTTTGTTTATGTAAGAAATTAATTTTTAAACTGTACATACATATGTATATGTATGTTTTTTACGTTTCTGGGCCGTTATCTTATCCATTAACGATTTAACTATACTTTAAAATAGGTAAGTTGGCGGCCCTTAATATGCTTTATGTATTACACAACAAGTTTTTTTGTTGAATAAAATATTAATTCTATCCAGAGTTCATTGTTTTTCTATATCATTACTTATAGAAAATATATTTATATGTAGGTAAAAAAATTTAGCTACCATTTTTAGCCACAACGACGATTTTTAGCTCTTTTTTAGCCCTTTTTTAGCCTAAATTTAGCTACCGCTAAAAATGTTTCGCGGCAACACTGTTTATTATAGTGTTGTTCTTGCTGTAATATGCTCACAGCTTCAAAATCGGGATTGTGTCCGCTCTCTGCACAGTGGGCCGCTAGTGCAGTTTTTTGTGTGCTAATGGATGCTCTATATTTTATGTCCGATCGGTGTCCTGATATTCTTGTTCTAAGTTTGTTCTTTGTTGTTCCTACATACTCTTTCTCACATTTGGTATTTTCATCACCAGCACATGGAATCCTGTATATTATATCGTTTCTGTCCATAGTTGTCACTTTGCTCTTCATATTGCTAAAAAACATACCAGTTGTATAGGCGGGTTTGTGTGCTATTCGAATATTTTCCTTGTCATATATGTCTGAAGCTTTTAATCTGTCTGAGAAACCTGGTATGTAAACTACCGGTTTGTACGGTATTGCTGTTTTTTCTACACTTTTCGTATTATTACTTGATTTATGTGTTTTTATCCTCATGTGTATCATGCTATAATAAACGTTTCACATTAGAAATGCTCCACATAATTAACACACCACCAAACAAGAGACTAAACCAGTGTCCGCCAAAAAGAGAAAAGTCTTAAAATGAGAATGTATTAGTTATGGAATAAAAAATGAGAATGTGTTGGTGGTAATGCACGGAAAAAAATTCTGTGTTGTATTACTTATTATAAAAACTTTGGTATGTTTTTTTGCCATTTTTTCATTGTGCGATTTTTAGATCTAAACAACATAGAAACATATAATGAAAGTTAACGGCCCTGAGAAAGGAAAAAGTTCGTAAAATTTTGTATGTATTGTACAAAAGTATTATTATTTTTTTATAATTTAAGTGTGGATTTCTGAGCAAAAAAGATAACGTGCTTCGAGCACTCTGAATATTAAAAGAAAATTTCGTTGATCTCAAGTAGAAATAAAATGAAAATATATATATCTAATATAAATTTATTTTAAAATTAGGTAAAACTTGACATTTAAGAATAGTTTAAAATAGCGACTAAACCAAAAGATAAATAACAAAACATATTGTATGTTTTAATTGACGACTAGTCTGGTATTAAAAAAAAATACATAATTCACAAAGTTCTTTTAATATGAACAAAAAGGACGACTTGGTACCATATACATACATACCTATTTCTAGGGGTGTATGTACGAAAAATTGTGTTATAGAATTTTTGAATGAATATTCATTCATTCTGCTCAGTGTACCTACTTTATTCAACAATAATGCGTCATCAACCTGCTTCGCCTATTGTTTGCATGCAACTAAATAAAATTTGTTGCTCTTCTACTCTTTCTGTTGACGTTCGGATTGTGTACGTGTAAGAAGCCGAGTTGCCATTTTAGCCGTTTTCCGGCTAGATTTAGCCGGTTTTGATAGCAACTAGCCGGAGAAAATTCGATCTAGCCGTCAGCCGATTTGTTAGCCGGTTTGTAAAAAAAAGTTAGCCGTTCTTAGCCGATTTTACTATTTGCCTAATTTTCAGGTGCAAAAAGTAAACAAGTTGTTCGAAAGCAATAATGCAGACCCAATGAAGATTTTTAATGAACTCAATGTTTTACTTTCGCATCTATGCTCCCTAGTGGTTATTAGCGCGGACACATTTGATCCTATATGCTCCCCGTTGGAACCATACCTTGCTCCATTTCCTCAGTTTTATCACAGTTTTGAAGAGTATTTAAAAACAAAAGTAAGCACAAACGCTTTTGACCACGAAGCCGAGAAAATAATTCGAGAAAATGGTCGCTATTTTATTATCACTTTAATAAAGGAATTACGCCAACGCCTCCCTACAAATATTGCCACACTAAAAAAAATTGATTTTTTTCGGTTGGAAATGCATTAAGAGTAATTAAACCAAAAGTATTTGTTCAACTACAGCAACAAAAACACAAATATAATGCCGACGAAATAACATCCATAGAGATGCAATGGCAACGGTTAACGTTACATACCTGGAGTAATTTAGACTCAACTGTAAAATTTTGGGCCGAAGTTTATCAATTTCGAAATGCCCTAGGAGAAAACCCTTTTGCTGACCTTTGCAACCTAGTTTTTAGTTTTCTTGTTTTGCCTATAAGTAATGCAGAAGTAGAGCGAATATTTAGTTCAATGAATATAATAAAAACTAAGCAAAGAAATCCAATGTGCGTTAAAACGTTAAACGCTATTTTATATATAAGATACGGTTTAAAACGTGAAGAAAAATGCTGCCATAATTTTACTGTAGATGACGATCTCTTAAAATTAATGAATTCAGGTGATATATACAATAGTGATTCATTTGATGATGAGGAATATACACTCGATATAAATTAATGGTGTTAACTAGTCTTTCGTTTCTTGCGATTTATTTAAATAAAGCATGTGAATTTTCACTAAAACATTTTAGCCGTTTTTTGCCAGAGTCTATGTGAAATTTCACTAAAACATTTTAGCCGTTTTTAGCCGCTTTTTTTTGCCAATCTAGCCGGTCGGCCCAAAAAGTTCTGGCAACACTGGTAAGAAGCCGATTGTGTACATGTGAAAGGCCGAATAAAGTCCGTTTCCCAGGAAAGTGTTTGGCAACGGAGAAAAAAGACTATCACTCGAGAATGGACAATTTATTGGGGGATTTAAAAACTTCTAGAATCCTACGTCAAGACCCGACGCTACGTTTACAAACTAAAAACAATCATCTTGTAGACAAATTGTATAAATTAGGTCTTATAAATAAGAAGGAAAAATACAAGATGACAACACACACAGCTCTCCCGCCTCGCATCTATGGTTTGCAAAAGTCCATAAAGACAACATGCCCTTAAAGCCTATTTGTTCAATGATCAATTCCCCGTCCTACATTTTATGTAAATATTTGACTAATGTTTTAAAAAACCTGACAACAGAATCCATGTTTAATATGAAGAGTGCAATAGAATTTAAAGACAAGGTTAATGACTCATATATATGTGATGATGAACGTCTTGTTTCGTTTGATGTGGTGTCACTATTTCCAAGTATACCAATGGATTTGGCTATACAGACTATACATACAAAGTGGAATGACATTAAGGAACACACGGATATACCAAAAAAACTTTTTATGGAAATACTGACGTTTTGTATCTCAGAAAACAGATATTTTAAGTATGAAGAAACAATTTATACACAATTAAAAGGACTTCCGATGGGATCTCCAGCATCACCGATAGTAGCCGACATTATTATGGAAGAAATTTTGACCAAAGTGACAAACACGAGATAACTTAGTAAATACGTAGATGATGTGTTTGCCATAGTTAAGGAGGACGAACTGGAAAAAACAATGAATACACTAAACTCATATCATAAGGCCATCAAATTTACGATGGAGTCAGAAGCAGACACCAAATTACCTTTTCTGGATTCTTTGGTATGCAAAATGGATAACAAAATAAAACTTGACTGGTATCGGAAGCCCACATCTTCAGGACTCATGATAAATTTTAAATCGAAACACCCGAAGAACATGGTAATAAATACGGCAAAAAACTTTATCGATAGAGTATTAGACACAAGTGACGTAGTGTTTCACACGGAAAACAAAAAGCGGATAATAAACATACTGTTACGATGCTTTTCACACCTGGCGCATCGAATGTGTTTCAGCATTTACAAATTTGTATGTAAGCTGCAAAGTATGCCTCCCTTACTCGGTACTTTAAGTACCGCCCTGTATGAGCAGATAAAAATAGCGAGTGCAATGTTGGGTCGAAGTTTGACTATCGACTCTCGTTATTTCTTTCCCTCTGCAGCAGCCGGCGTGACAAGTTGATGTTGGGGAACTGGATGCTTAAGAAGCACAAATGTAAGTTATTGTTGTATCATATGTACTAATGGTATTTGAGTTAATAAATAAATTTCAGATTTTCGCAGTGAATATTAGCGCAAAATATTGATTTTTATTTCTCGCCCAACGTCCCCACATTCGAAAATATTTGTGGCGTAAATATTTTTTGGAAAATTAGCTATGATGAATCCAAATTCAGTGGATGTGACTGCCAGCGACGGACAGCCGCCGTTATTGGTGATGGGTAACGGGACGTCAAAGACCGTTTCTGAGACATCGGTAGCCACATGCTTCGATCTCGCCGTTACTTCTGGGGGCGAGGTGACACTTGCTGGCCTTCATTCGACGAAGTCAGTGGAAGATCGAGCGCTCCAATGTGCTACATCTTCCGATGGGTACGCACAATCCGGAGCATATATGCAGCATGACGCTGATGTATTGGCGCATTCCGGCGCCCCTCATACGTTGTGGGCTACATCGGCAGATGGGTATGCACGAACGGGCATCACGTGGTGCAGCACGGCTTCTACGTGGGTCGGAAACACACCTCGCGAAGTCCGTCTGCATTAGATCCGCGTTTCGTTCTACATTCCACGCTCCAAGCTCCACCACCAGCACTGCAGAATTCGTGTTCCCAGCCAAGCTACGGCGAATTCACTCGGAGTGTCACCTCGGCACACCTGTTGGGTAATCCGCTTCAGCAACCGGCACCTAACAGTTACAGTGAAGCAACGAATAACACACGGTTTGGAGCATCGCAAAACAATTATGGAGGATATCGTGGATGGTAATAGTTGTCAAATGGACATGCTCCCTTCACCCCAGCACTAGTTTCTGAGACTACGCTGTCGACTGCACCGATAGCGTCGCGGCAAGTGATCAGCAAGGGCCTGCCGCACTTTTCCGGCAAACCGGAAGAGTGGCCGCTTTTTATATCCAGCTTTGAGCAGTCATCGCAGCAGTGTGGCTTCACTGACGCCGAAAACCTCATACGACTTCAGCGGAATCCCAAGGGCGTCGCCTTGGAGGCTGTGAGAGGCAAGCTCATGACGCCTTCGACAGTATCATAAGCCATTGAAACGCTGAGAATGCTGTATGGCCGTCCTGAGGTCATTTTCCACACATTACAGCGCAAGCTTCGCCAGGAGCCATCAGTAAGGCGTGATAAATTGGAGACATTAATCCAACTTGCACTTGCGGTGCAAAACTATCGCGACTCTATTCAGGCCATTGGACTGTCTGCATATTTAAATGACCCTTTGCTACTCTCTGAGATGATATGCAAACTACCTTGTGAGCTGAAGCTAGAGTGGGGTCGACACCAGGTGTCACTGCTATAAGTAGGTATATGTGAGTTTGACGATTGGCTTTTTAAAATGGCCAATCAGGTAGTCACTGTCGGTGGCCCGTTAGCAACACCCTGAATTAAGAGGCCAAAGGCAACAACAAAAGTTCTAAGTCAAGGCTTTTGGTCCATGGTAAGCCGTGATGGTGCCATTTCACATTTACGCTGCGTTAGATGTGATGGTGACCATCGGCTAGAAAACTGTAAGGGTTTCCGTGCTCTAACGACAAACGAGAGGTGGCGCCTTGTACGCGAACAGAAATTATGCATTAGGTGCTTCAAGAAACATTTTTTAAAAAACTGTCGACTTAATAATCGCTGCAGTATCGACGGTTGTACCAAACCTCATCACATACTTCTTCATTCGTACGATTCACCTACATCGAACGACAAAGAAACCAACGAGACTGTTATGCTGCATAATAAGAGTCAATCAACAAAAGCTATGTTCCGGTATGTTCCGATAACTCTGTATGGAAAGTCGAGGTCAATGAAAACGTATGCGCTTATCGACGAGGGGTCTGCGTGTACATTACTGGAGAGACACGTGCCCAAAATGAGCCTGACTCCAAAGTGATCACTGTAGGTATCTCACCAACTCGTGCACATCTCCACGCTTCTATCTTCAAAGTGTTCTCACCATATCCAGCCTTGACCTTCCAGAACAGTCGCTAACACAAGAAATTCTGGATTCGCATAGTCACCTAAGGCACCTCCCGATCGAGCCATGCAACGCTGTTCGCGCCACGATACTTCTCGGAATTGACAACGCTAAACTTGGTGTGCCTCTTACAGTCAAGGAAAGTGAAGGTGATTTTCTTATAGCGACCAAGTCCAGGATCGGTTGGTCTGTGTATGGGCGCGGTACTGAACCATCCACACACTGCAATAGAGTGACGCATATATGCTCTTGCGAGTCAGCTGTGAGGTCGGATGAAATCATCAAGGAAAATTACGCTTTGGAGGCAGTGGGAGTCTGCATGAAACCCGATCCGCTGCGTTCCAAATCAGATGAACGTGCTCTGGAAATTATGGAGTCATCTACTAAATATCATCCGGAGCTGAAAAAATGGGAGACCGGTTTGTTGTGGAAATATGACCACATCAATCTTCCTGACTCATGTTCTATGGCGATCGGACGACTTGACTGCTTGGAAAGAAGAATGAGTCGGGACCCCAGCCTACGAGCGTTTCTGAACGAACAGGTAGAAGACTATGAAAAAAGGGGTACATCCGAAAAATACGCAAAGGCTGCCGCAACTGTGAACGGTGTGGCATTGAACACTTACCTTCTTAAGGGACCCGATATGCTGGCATCGCTACTTGGAGTATTGATTCGATTTCGAGAGCGCTCTGTTGCAATCACAGGGGACATTCGAGAGATGTTCCACCAGATCAGAGTACGCAGTGAGGATCAACGGGCTCAGCAATTTCTATGGCGATCCGGAGAATGCCACCGGGTGCCGGACGTTTACGTAATGGTCGTCATGACATTTGGAGCTGCCTGTTCCCCAACCCTAGCCAACTTCATAAAAAACAAAAACGCTTGCCGATTTAGCAATGTGTTTCCGAAAGCGGTGGACGCTATTAATCGCAACACTTACGTAGACCGAACAGGAAATGATCACGGTTGCGGGACAGGTGAAGCACATACACAGTGAGGGTGGTTTTGAAATGCGTAAGTGGCTCTCCAATTCTGCTAAAGTACTCGAAGCCATTTCGGTACAAAAGCACAAAGCAACAAGTACCTTAAAGAATCTACTGCGACGTTCGAAAAGGTCCTAGGCATGTGATGGATGCCTCAAACAATCGTCGAAAAATTCAACCGGTCGGTTTTAACGAGAACATACATCCCTCGAAGCGAAGCATTCTCAGAGTGATCATGTCTATTTATGATCCCCTTATATTGTTAGGATTTTACATGATACAAGCCAAGAAAATTTTACAAAATATATGGAGATCAGGATGCGGTTGGGACGATCCCATCAACGAGGCAGACTGCGAGGCGTGGTGGTCTTGGATCCGGATACTACCGCAAATAACTCGAATTCGCATACCACGCTGCTATCCGCTAGGTAGTCGTAGCCCGGAGTTACAGCTTCACATCTTTTGCGACGCAAGCACGGCCGCGTATGCAACGGCAGCCTATTTGAGAGCCGCAGTCAATGGTACGGTGAGCTGCTGCCTGGTAGCATCCAAGTCACGAGTTACGCCTTTAAAGCCCGTGTCCATACCGCGCCTGGAACTGATGAGTGCTATTTTGGGATTACGACTTTCGAAATTCATAAGAAAAGAGATGACTTTACCAGTATTTAAGGAGATATATTGGACCGATTCGAGGAATGTTCTCTATTGGGTCAGATCCGATGCGCGCAAATTTAATCAGTTCGTAGCGTTACGGGTTGGCGAAATTTTAGAGTCAACGAACGTGGACGATTGGAGGTCGGTGCCCTCTGCGAACAACGTGGCCGACGACGCTACGAAGCGGAAGCAGCTTACAAAACTTGACGGAGACTCAAGATGGTTTAACGGTCCCCAATTCTTACAACTTCCCGAGTCGGAATGGCCTAAAACCACTCTATCGTACGCTACTGAGTCTAAGCTAATACAGCACATAGATGTCAGCACGATAACCAGCGTTGCGCCTTATGCCGAACTCTTACCAGAGGTGAAAAGTTTCAGCAAGTGGTAACGGCTGCGTGGTTCTGTGAAAGCTGTCTTACGGTTCCTTTGTCTAGTCAACAAACACCAGATTCAGTCAGGCTTTTTTCGGACGGTAATTGAAGATACCACCATAAAAAGTGCAGAAATCTTAGTTCTAGTAAACTGCCAATTCGAAGCCTTTGCAGAGGAGATAGAGTGGACAAACTGTAAGTCGCAAGAGTATAATTTTCAAATGTTCTCCTTTCATAGACGAAACAGGGTTGCTCCGAGTAAAAGGACGAATAGACTCAATCGAAAGAATTCCCGTCAGCACAAAACGGCCAATTATTTTGTCACGTAATCACCCGGTAACATTTTTAATTGTAGATTTCTTCCACCGAAAATATCATCATCACCACAAGGAAATTATCGTCAACGAGATACGCCAAATATACTGGATATGCGGTTTGAGAGCATTAGTTAGCGCAGTTGCGAAGAAGTGTCGAGTCTGCCGAATACGTAAAGCGACACCACAACCCCCAGAAATTTGATCGCTGCCACCAGAACGACTCGCTATCAACACTCGACCATTCACTTTCACCGGAGTGGATTATTTTAGACCGCTTGACGTAGTAGTCGGCAGACGTCACGAAAAAGGTTGGGGCGTATTATTTACTGTATTTGAATGTGTTTTAATACCATTATCACCCTGACCTCAAGCCGGCATTAAAAAGGATTATTTGATTAAAATCAAAAAGGTCGCAGTATAAACAGATACAGATTTATATATATACAATAATATTTGATGCGTTTACAAACATACAGACAGACAAACCAAAATTATAAAAATTTTTGATTGGGCTTCTGTTGATCTAATAAACCCCCTATTAATTTTTCTTTAACATCTATTATGAAGAGATATCGGCCTGTTGCAATTTTATTAAAAATACTTTCATTTGATACCCATTTGGCAAAATTTAGGTTATCTTATAAATTTAACTGAATTAAAGGTTCCAAATAAGTGGCAACCCGCTTCAAAAATATTTTCAAAAGTAAGCTTCCTAATCCTCTTAAGTTTAATGTCCGTATTGTGATATTTCATTTATTTTACAAATTTAAATGAATACAATTTTTCAAGCAGTTAGGAAATCGCCTAAAATTTTTTTCGGTATGAAATTTTCTAGCCTCTTTAGTTTGATGCCAATATTGCAATATTTAATTTATGCTATCAATGAAATTAAATTAAAGTTTTCGAATAGGTGGCAACCTTCCCCAAAAATATTTTCAGCTGCAAGCCTTTGTAAACCTCTTTCTTTTGACAGCCATATACCAGTATTTACTTTACTGTATCAATTGACCTAAACTGAAATTTTAAACGCAGGTGGAAACTCTATTGTAAGCTAGATCTCTAGCGATACATCGGTGAAAACTGCATTCATTTCCATGTTTTCGAGCGATGCGCGTACAAATATACAGACAGACAGAGAGTCAAAAATTCTAAAAATTGTTTATTTGGCTTTTGTAGCTCTAATAAAAACCCACCATATTAATTTTTCTTTAATATCTATAAGGTACAGACATCGGCCTGTTACAATTTTATTATAAGTATAGATATAGATTTCATTTATTTTATCAATTTAATTCAATATATTTTTTCAAACAGGTGGCAACCCTGCCTAAAAATATTTTCGGCGGTAAAATTTCCTAAACCTTTTCAGTTTGATACCCACATTACAATATTCAATTTATCTTATAAATTAAATTTAATTAAACTTTTCAAACAGGTGGCAAGTCTAAAAAAATATTTTTGGCTGTAAGCCTTCTTAAGTCTCTTTCTTTTGACGCCCATATTGCAATATTTACATTTTCTTGTCAATTTACTTAAACTGCAATTTTCAAACAGGTGGCAAGTCTAAAAAAATATTTTTGGCTGTAAGCCTTCTTAAGTCTCTTTCTTTTGACGCCCATATTGCAATATTTACATTTTCTTGTCAATTTACTTAAACTGCAATTTTCAAACAGGTGGCAACTCTCAAATTTTTTGCTTTCTATGTTTTAAGTTAGACCTCTAGAAATACATCGGTGAAAACTGCGTTCAAATCCATGCATTCGTTTTCGAGTGATGCGCGTGCAAACATACAGACAGACAGACGGACAGACAAACAGACGGACAGACAGACAGATTTGAAACTGCGTTCAAATCCATGCATTCGTTTTCGAGTAATACGCGTGCAAACATACAGACAGACAGACGGACAGACAAACAGACGGACAGACAGACAAAAATTCTAAAAATGGTTGATTTGGCTTCTGGTGCTCTAATAAATACCCCCACATTAACTATTCTTTAATATCTATAGTGTACAGATATCGACCTGTAACAATTTTACTATATGTTTAGATAAAGTGCACATGCCACTCACTACGCTTGTAAAAAATTTCCGAAAAGCATTGAGACACTGTGCCGAAACATATATGGTTTCTTTTCCCACAGTCCAAAGAGTAAACATGAACTGAAGGAATTTCAGGACTACTGTTAGGTAAAACCCCGCAAAATCTTTGGCATTCTCAAACAAGATGGCTTTCACTAGAAAACGTTGTGTTAAGAATAGTTGAGCAATGGTATAGTTTGAAACTTTATTTTGTTTCCTGCTTTTACCAAGTAAACGGTATGCCATCTTCAGACCTGGCAGAAGGAATGTGTCTCAAAACCAAGTGTTACCTTTTATTTCTGTCGTATATTTTGTCCATAATTAACAATCTTAACAATCTACCAAAGCACACTGTCTCTTAATTTTGAATAACTTTATTAAAAAAGATGCGATCGGTACCTAACAATAGTTGCGTTCCCCAACTTTTCTGGGTTGAAACCTGTAAAACTGTCACAAAGCAAAAGAAGCCAGCGAACCGAGTACGGGAACGCTTTCTGGTAAAATCCTGTAAATTCTTGCAACTTCTTGCGAGTTAGAGAACGCAACTAATATTAATATTGATTTTAAAAATGAAAATAATCACACCAAAATATCTGGCCTTCTTGTTGGAACGAATGCTTAGATGTTTATTCTAAAATTCTTGAAGACTAATATTTCAAAGTTTTACATAGAGCTGGTCCAAATTTCCAAAAATTGTCCAAAAATTTCAAATTTGATTTCAAGCGTGAAGATATAAAACTTTTACAATAATAAAAACAGCTAAGATAGTTTCTAAAGAAGATTTACCAATTTAACCTCATTTGTTTAAGTTTCCCCATCTCATAGATTGCGATCCTGGTATAGTAACCAGGCAGTGGAATTTACTGAGGCTAAGTGAGCTTGATATTTCCAGCGATCTTGATATTGACAAGTTTTAGGAAAATTGTTTTCTATTAAAAATGGAATGAATGAAAATAACTTCACGCATCTCGCCAATTTTTTTTTTTTAATATAATTTCATTATCACATAGATCTGTGGCTGCAGAATGCATATTTTCAACGCTTTCTTTGATAAAAACTAAACTTAGAAATAAACTTAATATTGACAGTATCTATAGCATAATGTTATGCAAGGACCTTGGAAACAAAAGTCATCCGCACTTTGTGTAGTCAGCTGCTAAACATTTGCGTGTGTAATTATTTGATTTAAATTTACTTTCAAGAAATTAAACTTATTGGTACATAACATGTACATATGTATATAATTCATACAACCAAAAAATGTTAAATGATCTCATCTGTGTGCCTAAGACTATACCTGCATTTATTTATTTATTGTTTGTTTTAAAATGTACAATGTACATATATGTATCTATGTAAATATTTTGTAGGAGATTTTGCGCAGATTAAATAAAACGTGACCGTTCGCTTGAAAATATTTGTTCGGAAGTGTTATGTACAACTAATAGGTAGGTATGAGTTTAGGTTTGCAGAAATGCATTTCAAATTCAACAATCGCTCCCTCAAACCAAACTCCAAAATATTAAGAATTACATTTCAAATATGTTGCAGTTCAATTTTAATCAATTTAGAAACATCGATATGCTTTTGCTTTCCCAATGCCTTAGTGAGAATATCTGCTACATTTTCCTTTGTCGAAACGTACTGCACCTCTTTTTGTTGCTCATCCAATTTTTCACGTATGTAACGGTACCGTATGTCAAAGTACTTACTCCTCTTCTGAACCGTGGGATTTATCACCATTAGTAGTGCACTTTGGTTGTCGCACAAAATAGGGGTAGGATTCTTTATGAATTCATTGAATCCCATTTCGCTCAGAAGGGCACGATGGAAAACTAGTTCTTTCGTCCCCTGGCACAACGCAATGTGCTTAGGGCCACAACAGGCTGCTTAAGCGGGCCCACCAGCGATCAGAACGACAAAACCAGTGTACGATTTCCGGTCACAACTGTCACTGCCCCAATCAGAACCTGTGAAGCATAGAAAGTCTGCAAAATTAACAGACAATTTTAGTTTATCGTCAGGATTCTTCGCCAAATATCTTAGTTCGCGTTTAGCCGCATTCATATGTTCATTATGTGGATTCGCGTCAAACTGCGATAATTTGGACACCAAATAAGCGATATCTGGCCTCGAGATCACCGCTAAAAATATAAGTGCACCGATCAAGCTTTGATACCGCTTTATTCCCAGGTCGTTACATGGTTGTTCGCACTTCTGTAGGATCGTTCCAGGAGCCTATGGAGTCGCCGATGGCTTGCAGTTTTCCATTCCCCATTGCCGGATAATCTCATTTGTGTACCGCCGTTGGTGAGTAGCCATTTCACCTATATAACCTTCGCGTTCAATTTCCATACCCAAATAGAAAGATATTGGGCCGCGATCGACAGTCTCAATAAATTTGTTTAAATTTGATATAATATTCAACATCTCATCTTTGCTCGAGCACGCCAACAACATGACATCAAAGTACAGACCAATAATGCTAATTTTATCACCATTACGACGAATGTAAAAGCTTGTGTCTGACTTGCATCTTACGAATTTCATTTTCAATAAAATGTCTGTTACTTTGCGATTCCACTCGCGATCGGCTTGCTTTAACCCATACAAAGCCTTTTTCAATTTACAGACCTTATGAGTGGTTGCAGCATGTATACACTGTCGCTTAATTCACCGTTCAAGGACGCTGATACTATGTCAACATGATTGACCAACAATCCATGTTTTGCAGCTAATGCCTAAATCAAACGTATTGTCGGGTGACGAACTACCGGTGCAAAAATCTCACGATAATCTACATTATACTTTTGTGAGCACCCTACTGCAACTAAACTCGCTTTGTATTTCTCTATGGAACCATCGGACGTACGCTTCAGTGCGAAAACCCATTTGCACCATATTATATTTTTGTTCTTAGGCTTTTCCACCAGCTTCCAGGGGGTCAATTCTCGTTCTGTGATAAGATGAAGTAAAAAAAAAGTTTTCATTTTCGTTTTCACAACTACTTTTCACTCTGCCTTTTCACAGACACTTATTTTGCGATTCTGGTTTGTGCTGTGAAAATCGTGTTCCATTACCACTATAGTCGTGAAACTTTTGCAACTGTGCTATTGAATTTTCGAAGTAAATGTCAAAGTTGAGGAAAACGTAAACAAAACATGTCGGGAATAATTATTTTATTAGAATTATCGCAAAGAATTCGAGACGAGCAAAGGTAATAAAGGTGTAAATTTTTTAAACGCGACGACCAAAATCCCTTTGAGATTACAACAGACGAGCATTTCATTGATTTATATCGGTTCCCTAAAGCTTTGTGCCTGGAATTAATTAATGAATTAATGCCATTTATGCCGAACTCGCAACGGAGACATGCTGTTCCGAGTCATGTAATTATTTTAAGCGCCCTGCGTTTTTTGCCACTGGTAGCTTTCAAAGAAGTGTGGGGCAAGACAGTTTATCGGCTTTATCCCAAACATCAGTTAGCAGATGTGTGCAAGTGGTGGCAACTGCACTTAATAACATAGCCCACAGACATATAAAGTTCCCAAAACGCGAAGACTTCCCGGCGCTCAAAATAAAATTCATGGAAAAATTCCAATTTCCTGGAATAATCGGACTCATAGACGGAACGCACATCAAAATATCAGCCCCGAAGAAAGAAATTGAGCATGTTTACTTTTGCCGAAAGGGTGGGCACTCCAAGAACGTTATGATAATATGTGATGCTGATTATATCGTTTTGTCTGCTAGCGCTCGGTTCGGAGGTACTGCTCATGACTCATATGTATGGCGTCGCTCTCGAGCTTGCAGAGCTCTGGAGGAGCTTTATGAGGCGGGTGAGCGCGATTTTTGGCTTCTGGGTGATAGTGGCTACCCACTACAGGTACAATTTATATTATTTTTCTTTGTTAAAGATCTAATGCTAATATAAATTTTAAATTAGCCTTGGCTGATGACACCAATTAGTGCGACATCATGTACCGCAGAAGAGCGCTACAATATAGCACACAAGTCAACTCGAGCTCTTGTAGAAAGATGCATTGGCTTACTAAAAAGCAGATTTCGCTGTCTGTCGAAGGAAAGAGCCCTTTTCTACAGTCCACCAAAAGCAGGCCTCATAATCAACGCTTGCCTGGTTTTACACTACTACTTGATTCGGGCTAGAGTGCCGTTCGATGAAATTTATATGGAAGACTCTGATGAACCTGAAGAATGTGGTGGCCCTTCTTCAGCTATTTCAACACAGAATATATTATCCATTGCGAAAAGACAACGATTGCAAATTGTTCAAAATGCTTTTACTAATAACGTTCAAAATTAGATTGAAAATAATTCAACTTTTTATTTTACATTCGTATTTTTACTTATTTACATATTAATAAATATGCATATGTATATTATATTTCAAATGTTAAATTCTTTTTAAAGGCAGTTTTTATCACAAAAAGTTTTGTTCAAAAATTCATTGCAATGAGGACCTCATATTTTCTTAAAGACTAAAAAATAAAAAAAAAAATCTAATTCTTTCATATTCGATATCTCATATTAGGCTCCAGAAGAAATATAAAAATACACACATAGATTGCTATATTTCCAAGATAAGTATTTTTTAATGCAGTTTTTATCACAAATAAGTTTTGTACATAAATTCATTAAACAGAGAAATTCATATATTTTTAAAAGCTAAAAAAAAATCATTTTTCCATAGACTCTAGAAAAAATAAAAATAGAATCGACTCCATATTTTCCTAAACTCTAAAAAAGTTTAAAAGTAAAAACGACTTCATGTTTTCTTAAATTCTAAATATTAAATGTAAAACCGACTTCATATTTTCTTAAACTCTAAAAATACTAAGAATAAAAAGGACTTCAAGTTTTCTTAAGCATTAGAAAAAGGTATAATAAAAATTGTCTAATACTTATGGACAAGGCTGTTTCTAAAATTAAAACATTCTCACGGCCGCCTCAAAATTTCAATTAAATGTTGTAGTTTTTCTGCAATACATTCTTTCATTTGCGTGCCCACTATTATTGCCTCTGTCTGCTCCTTCACCGCTTGGATCTGTTCGCGTTTTAAATAATTGGCGATCTCCATTTCCCTTACCTTGATTTCCTCTAGCCTAAACAATTTTTCTAACTGAGGGTTTTCTGCTTGCGCCTTTCTTTTTCGCCCTCTCGAACGGGCTGCTGCTGTGCTGCCTCTTATTGCTGCAGCAGTTGAGGTGCTCGCCCCCATCATTGGACACGTAGTTGCATCTTCCAATGTGGTTGCGGCTGCAGTACCATCTAACTCGCATTCAGCCACAACAACTTCGAATGTCTCCTCCACAATGTCAGCGAGATTGTGAGAAGCTTCTGCCATGTCGAGTGCTTCAAAGCCCACTTCGCCCGTTTCATCACCATCGACTGCCTGCACAGTTGTAATCTTAATTATGCGCTCTTCCAGCGGTGACAGTGCTTTGGCCCGGCTCAAACCGTTTATACAA
This sequence comes from Rhagoletis zephyria, assembly GCF_001687245.7. Lineage (NCBI taxonomy): Eukaryota > Metazoa > Arthropoda > Insecta > Diptera > Tephritidae > Rhagoletis > Rhagoletis zephyria. The sequence goes on along the minus strand of NW_016158413.1, from coordinate 101,882 downwards.
CTTCTCTGCTCTGCCTGCCGTATCGCACTACATTTTGTGCGAGTATGAAGTCTGTTTGTAGGTATTAAAACAAAACATTAAAAAAATAATCACATCATGAAAAATTTATATACATACTTTAAATCGCTCCAATACTTCTTCCATTTTGCACCATCCTTTTGAGTGCCGCCAAGAGCATTAAGGCTCACCGCTAGTTCTTTCCACTTTTCTTCGCGAAATTTGGCACCATCTGCCGTCACAAATCTATAATTATAAATAATTGGTATTCGTTTGTTTATGTTAAAAAGGCTTCATACTTATCGTTTGCAATGTCTACATTGTCTTCTAGATAATTTATTAAAAACTCTTTTTGGTTTTCGCTGGCGCGCTTTCCTCCTGGTATCTTCTCCATCTTGTTTTCACATATAAATAGGCTGTGTATAATTTTTTTACATATGATAAGTTTTTGACAGTTGGTTGCACTGTTTCACAGAACGAGAATCGTCAGGGTTGTGAAAAAGTGAAAAGTTTCGTTTCGTTCCACTTTTTTTTTCATGTGAAAACACTTTGACGTTTCTTTTCATTTTTTCACTGAAAGCGAATCGGAAGTGCAATGAAAACGCGAAAAAAGTTTTCATTTCACCGTTTCACAGAACGAGAATTGACCCCCAGGTGTCATTACCAAACAACGCACAGTGGTTCGGATCACAAATCTAGCTAAACGAAATTATTTAAACAAATACTCGTTGATGGATCTTTACACCACTTCTTACCTAGGGGATTTTTGAGTCACTTATCAAAAATTCAAAATGGTGGATCCAATATGGCGGACGAAAATTAAAAAAAATCGGTAGATTTCTATGAAACTGGGTTTCTGGGTCGCTGATTACATATCTAAAGTCATTTACCAAAAATTCAAAATGGCGGATCCAATATGGCGGACGAAAATTTAAAAAAATCGGTAGATTTCTATGTAACTGGGTATTCTGGGTTGCTGATTACGAATCTAAAGTCATTTACTTAATTCACTTTATTTACTTCGGAACGAGCATTTTCATCAGATATTTCTTTCAATTTACTAATCACATAATCACGGACACCTTATTGTCTTTTAGAAGTTTCAGCAACACCAAATGTCAAACAACTCACTTCTTAAGATTTTATTTACCATGATTAAATTTAAGATCACAGCACGAAACAAATAAATTTCAGAAAAAAATTTTATAACAGCGCTTAAGGATTTGCATGCCTGTTTTATAATTTTTTAATTTCAGAAAGCAGAAAATTCGCGAGGTACTATTTTTTTTAACTCTTACATAACCAAACGTTTTATAACTCCAAGTATTTTTCTGTTTTAACACACAACCCCTCCCCCCTCTCACCCGTGGATCCGCCACTGATCTTATATTTATATTCAGATACATTCCTGTTAATAATTATAATTACTTTTGAATTTTGAGATTTGACATACCGTCACTAAAATGTAAATATCTAAGCCAATTGGTTAGACTTGGTTATCGAACTTACCCTCTGCATTTGCGAAGGTATAAAAAATAATATGCAAGTGGTTTTATAACGGCCTTCGGCGGCCTTTCCTTTTCCTACTCTTTAATTTATATTTTTAGTTCATCAAAACGACGATTTTTCAGAATAAATTTGCTTATACCAATGTGGACATAAATTGCGTTATGACCCCTGAATCTATAGTGGAATAAGTGTAATTTTTATACCCGAGCGCACTTGTGCACAAGGGTATTATAAATTTGTTCACATAACGGTTGTTTGTAACAGGCAAAACGAATCGAGATAGATATAGACAAATTTATACATAAATGATCAGAATGAAAAGAGAAATCGATTAAGCGGTGACTGTCTGTCCGTCCGTCCGTCCGTCCGTCCGTCCGCCTGTGCACACGATAACTCGAGTAAAAATTTAGATATCTTAACGAAACTTGGTACATGGACTTCTTCTGGGCGTAGGACGGATGGTATTGCAGATGGGCGAAATCGGACAATAACCACGCCTACCTCCCATATAACGGTAAATTTCAGAAATGCGAAAACTGCGATATTTTAGTAACTACTGAAGATAATTCACTCAAAATTGATATTTACAATGCGTTTTAGACGAAAAATAAGAATATTGTAAATTTTTGGAAAATGGGCGTAGCCACGCCCACTTATGGTTACATGTGTATATCTTGGTAACCGCTGCACCAATTTCTTCCAAACTTGGCACAGTTGTTGGCCTTGGTACAGCATAATAAACCGCCGAAACTTTTTAAAATCGGACAATAACCACGCCCACATCCCATATAACGGTAATTTAGAGAAATACAAAATCTTCGATAAATCAGTAAATATTGAAGCTAATTTATTCAAAATTGATGCTTGCAACAATTCTTTACCAAGAAATACGTTTATGGTAAAATTTTGGAAAATGGGCGTGGCACCGCCCACTTATGGTCACATATATGTATCTCGTTAACCGATCTACCAATTTGTACCAAACTCGGTATGGCTATTGTGCTTGCCACATAGAAGCAGAAGNTTTCATATAACGGTAAATTTCAGATATGCTTGAAATTTCAATATTTCGAAATTTAAGGACGCTAATTTACTTAAAATGTATACACCCCGGCTTATCATGTAGCGGTAGCTTTCGGAAAGGTGGAAAACATATATTTAATACTTGCGCCGGGTATTTAATGTTCGGCTCCGCCCGAACTTAGACTTTCTCACTTCTTTGTTTATAAAGTCAATTTCCAATTATGCAAATATTTGTGAGTGCAATTAGCAGTCTTTTAAGTTAAATTTCAGCTTTTAAAATAGAGTTCTCAAATAGGCGGCGTTGACTTACCTCTTTTTGTTTGTTTTCATATGTTAATGCTTTAATAAATGAAATTTCTCTTTGAATGTATTCCACACATTCCATTCTCTTTGAATGTCAGGAATGTATTCCAAGTACCATTAAGTATTTTAAAAACAAAAAAATGTTGACTTTCGTCCAATTAGGTCTGCTATCCGAACCACTGTGCAACGTTTCATATTCTGCTCGCATTGTCGTTTTACAATGCTTTGCATCGCTTGAGCTCAAAGCCTTAGCCACCGAATCAGGATTTTCTATTATCGAATTCAACATTCAAGGGCCAGAATCAGTGCAATACACCTTCCTCGGTCTTCCTTCGCCACCTGTTCGCACACTTCTTGGCCGCCCTCGCTTTCGCCCGGTAATCATTAGTTCCTCCTCTTCACTCGAATCTTCGCTTTCATCTTGAGCATCATTGTCATTTGTATTATCTGGCACACTCACTGCCACGGTGTCTACTGCCAGCATTTCATTTACATCGCTTGACTTATTGTTAGAATTCGCGTTGAAATCAATAAAAAATTGGTCCTCGTAGCTTTCGTCACAACGTTTAAATTTTTCAAATGAGTCCTCGAAAAATATTACATCGCGACCGATTCAAATTTGCTTGGTACTTATATTAATCTATACTCTTTTGCTGCATCATGGTACCCGACGAAATTGAGTTTTACGCCTTTTGGTAAAAATTTACTGCCGCGAGGTCTTGGGCCCTTTTGTAGAACTACCGCATCACAACCTATGTTCGCAGGTGCGATACGGATAGCTTCCGCCTATGCTATCTTTGATATGGTGTTACATCACCCAGCATCTTCGTAGGTGCCCGATTTGTTACATATACTGCCGTACAAATGGCTTCTGCCCATAATGTCTGTGACAAACCCGATGAATTTAGCATACACCGTGCCATTTCCACTAGAGTCATATTAGCTCTTTCAGTCACACCGAATGTCGTTTGGTGCCGAATTCCTCTCAGGAAAATATTTATCAAGCTGAGAATTAACAAATGCCTTGCCATTGTCGCTTCGTACCATTTTAATATAAAAAATATCCATAATATATATAAAAAAATCCCAACATTTTTACCTTTACACATTCATGTTTCTGGCATGCGGGAGACGATATGTACTTGCCAATTTGTTTTACAAAAATTATTTAAAAAACAGACGTCTCGGTTGCTCAGCAAACCGGTTAATCGTTTCTGCAATTATTTCACAATGATTCTCTAAAACAAATTTTCGATGTATTCTTAAAATGCATAAACCTAAAGGTTAATTGTATAGGAAATTAAACTAACAATTTATTAAAACTAGTAGTAACCTCGAAATACGGGCGGGTACATGGCTGAAAATTTATTTAAAGAACTTCGTGAAAGACAACAATTAATCTTGTATTGCTAGGCACCTGATAACCGAGGATAATTTTTAAGTTCTTAAAAGACATTCCTCTACTCTAAGCTTCGTGCAGTGGGCCATGAGAAAACCGTCATCTTTAAGGTATATGCGAACCTTTCACAATATTTGGTATTCGTCTTCATCTGAAACGCAATAATCATTGAAAATTGGCACCCTTTATGGTGAAAAGCATTTAATATCACACTTTCAAACTAAAGCTTTCTTAACCCTAGAAGCCCAATCTATTTGGGAGAAACGTAAAGCCTTAACATACGCCGTGGTGTCTTATGTACTTAAAAGATAACCTGTGAGCTAAAATATACTTAGTCCTGTCTTATTTTTTTAAGAATATTGAAGTTGTGAGTTTGACTAATAATAAATCATAGTTTTATTAATAAAAACTACTAGTGAACCCTATTCAAAAACCTCTAAAAATATTCCTAATGATTAATCTAAACCATTTCTGAGTGATGAGAGGTATCGCATGGTGTCGGTTTTCATGTAACTTAAAAGCATAAAACCTGTGCACATCTATGTAGAATCCCAGTTCTTTAATTCGACTTCTCATTTTGGGAAATTCGAAATAACGTTGCAGATGTGATGACCTTCAAAAAAAATAAAAAATAGATGACTAATTAAAAGTATTATCAGCCTATAGTTTTTTTAAAACTCTTTCGTTTGACACTTATATTTCGATATTTCATATATGTATCTTTCGTATAAGTAAAACAAATTCTACTTTTCAAACAGGTGGTAACCTCTTTAAAGTTATTTTCAAACTAAAATCTTTCGCCTGGCATTGTTATACATATTTCAATTTACTGATGAATTAAGTTGAATTTAGTTTTTTTTGAGCACATGACAACTCTAGTAAATACAGTTTAGAAATCAACTATTTTCAAAGCCATTTCGATTGATACCCTTCTCTTGACAATCCATTCAACTTATTAAATAATTTGAGTTTAATTTTTTCAACAAAAAAAACCAAATGTTCAATTCAAAGATTTCTTAACACTCGTTCTTTTGATAACCATATTTTAAAATTTCATGTAACTTATGTATAATTAAACGAAATACCACATTCAAAACAGGCGGCAACCCTCCTAAAAATTATTTTCGAACTAAAATTTCCTTAAATATTTTTCGCCTGACATTGTTATCAATATTTCAAGTAACTGATGAATTAAGTGGAAATTCATTTTTTAAACACGTGGCAACCCTTCTAAATATAGTTCTTAAATAAAGGACTTTAAACCCATTTCCATTGATTACCATCGGTTAGTAATTCATTTATTTTATTAAATAATTTTAGTTTAGCCCTTTAAGCTGGGCAACCCTCAACCACATCAAAAATGTTCTAAATTGTCAAACTAAGTATTTCTTGAAGCTCTTTCATTTGACATCCATCGTTAATATTTCGTAAAACTTGGGTACAAAATAGTTCAATTAGACTTCTCAAATAGGTGGCAACCCTATTCAAAATATTTCCAGACTACTACCTTCTTAACCCTCTTTTGTATGACACCCATATAGCGATACCTTATTCATTTACTAAATTCCTCTAATTAAAATTTAATTACATTTCTTTAAACATGTGGCAACCCTCCAACACGTAGTTAAGTTATAAAGCCTTTTCAAAACCATTTCGATTGATACCTATATTTAATAATTGATTTAACTTTTTAGTTAATTTGAGCTTAATTTCTTAACAGGTGGAAACTTTTTTCGAAAAGCAAAACCTTCTGGAACATCCACACCCTAAGCCTTTTAATTTGGTACCTCAGTTTTGAAAATCGAACGGACGGTGCGGATCTGAGGGCATTGATTATTAAATAACTTGAGTTTAATTAGTTAACAGGTGGCAATCCTTTCGAAAAAATAAAACCAGTTTGCACATATACAGGCCAAGCGTTTTAATTTGGCACCCCATTTTTGAAAATCGAGCGAACGGTGCAGATCTTTTATGCTGCACAAAAAATGCCTTCGCGTATTATATATAGATACCTTATTTAATTCCCTCATTGCCCTAATTCAAATTGAATTTGATTGTTTAAACAGGTGGCAATTCTCATATACGCAGTTAAGAAATAAAGTAACTAATAAATCAATTATATAAATAGGCAATCATGTTTCCTTTACACCCCTTTTACGGCTAAACTGTACTTCTAAGGTATAAACAATTATATATCATTAGAAAGGTATTTTGATGCTGATGTGCAGGCAATTTTTAAAATTTCAAATTAGTTTAAAATAGAGCGAAAAAATCAATTCAAAAGTCACACCAATACCAATGCCATACATGTACATGGTTGGGGCGGAAATGCCTCCTAAATGTATGCTTTAATATTGATAGTGAATTCTACACCTTCATATTCATTTTCATGTTCATGTTCATGTTCATGTTCATATTCATCTTCATCT